>NC_134552.1:34402976-34702976 GCF_025594145.1 Primulina tabacum
TTCAAGCAGGATTCATATCAGAATAATTTCTGTATACACTAATCACAGTTCTCAAAGTATTCAATACAATCTTCAGATATTCGATTTAGTCAATCAGATGCTACAAATATATCACAATGTCATAGATACAACGAGCATGAAATCATCAGAATATCTCTGAACATACTGAAATATGCCACCGGGAAACACTAAATCAAATGTAACTCCTGGCCCGTACTCTTCTACTAATCTTTCAATTCTTTCACTTCATTCAGTGACATTCTGCACATTCAATATCATTCTGTACTGAATTCTAAAACACAACCAGTACCTGGTATCAATTCAATTCTGAAATCTATCTTCCTAATACAAAACAATTCTGGAATCTTATCTGGCAGACATCAGCCAACTCGTACATCACTGGCAAATCTGCCAATGCTAGGCTCGATTTCAGTATGTCTACTGAATACATAAGGATACCATCTGCTCCTTTCTGTATCAATCGAGTCATAGACAATACAGATATCAAAAGAATTCTAAATCTAGAATCCTTACCGTGAAATCTTTACTCATCAGCTGATGCGAACACGGATGGTAAGGCGCCAAGGAAAGCATGGGACCCTTTGGAGTTGCCGGAGGGACCAATCACGAGGGGACGATTGAAGAAGTTCAAGGAAGCGTTGCACGGACTTATGAGCAATGAAGAAGGTCTTACAAGAAAGGTGCAAAGTGCTGGAGGGTTTTGATGCATGGAAGTGAGTTTGGAAGTCACAAGAACATTATTCAAGTGATAGATGAAGTTGAGTCCAGCAGCATCGGCGACCGAGCGGTCAAATATTACCGCCCGAGCGCCATACTTACTGTCCGAGCGCGAGTAGTACAGAAGCCTTGGCGCTCGAGCGGTAATATTCTACCCCCCGAGCGCGAGTCAGTTTCGGGAAGAATCCTAGTTTCCTAGTTAGAGTTTTAATTATTATGGCAACTAGATTTTTTTTGTTATCTTTTGATATAAACATATGTTGCACAAGATTTTGGAGAACTTTCAGATTCATTATTTGATATTTTATCAAAGTTTAGAGTTTTCTCTCAAACTTTTCAAAGCTTCGCTTTGTTATTCAAAAATCAAACTTATCAAAGTTTTTAACTTTGTGGCGTTTGTCGATCGTGCTTGTGCGGATTGTCGTCGACTTGTTCTTCGAAGGTTCGTTATAATCTCGGATGTTTATCTCGTGATTATTTGTTGCTAGACTTTTCATAGTTTAGAGGTGAAAATCACAACACACACGCTTGATTCAAAAGATCGGGACAACAACGATTCTTTGTTCGTCAATGAATTGAGGGCGCGATTTGATTTTAATCGTGTTTGCTATTCGTTCGTACAAAGATTCACATCATTTGGTATCAGAGCTTAGGTTCATTGAAATTCAAGCAAGTTATCTTGTTGTTAAATTTGCAGATCTGTATTTGTAGAACCCGTAAGTCAGTAGACGTATAAGCCGTGCATAATTCTAGATTTTTAAATTTAATTGACTTCATTGCATGATTATTTTAAATGCATTTGTTTGAAGTTAATTATTTTATTATTTCAGTTCAGTAGTTTGATTTTTAGCATTTCAGTTATTTCAGTGAGGCCGGACCGGAGTTGGAGTTTTGAGATAGAATTTAAGATTTCGAGAAATATTTCCAGAAGTTAATTTAGCTAGCAACCAAGTTCATTTAAGTTAGAAAGGGAGGTTTGAGGATTTAATTTAATTATTTGAGGTGATTAAGAAATGAACTCATTTAAGTTATTAAATTAAGGGGTTAGCTCACTAAATTATTTAAAGGATTAGTAAGGCTTTCAAGGATTATTAGTTGACTAGATAATCAACATTCCCCTTTATTTTATTATGCATTTTTCGGCCACCCTTAGTGCTAGAAGATTCATTTTCCAACTCATCAACTTTGACCAATTCTTTGCATGTAATTAGTAGGATAATTCTAGGATTTTTGGGAGCACAATTTAATTAATTAATGGACATATCCTAGACTAGAAAATAAGCAAAATTTCGGCCACTACCTCCTAGAAGCATCCACCAACTCATTTGATATCAATTCAAAATTTAAAATTCAAAGGGGAGTGGACTTGGTCTTGATTCTTCCTTATATTGTGCACCCTTCTCCTCACCCCTCATAACCATTTTTCCCCCCTCTCCTTTTCGAAAATTCAGAGTGAATCCACACTCATTTTCAGTAGAAAAATCGTGAGGTACCTAGCCAAAAAGAAGAGAGAAAAATCGAGAGCAAGGTAAGGTAGAAAAGAGAAGCGCTCCACCTCCTCCGTGCCGCGTCGTCGTTGTTTCGTTCGTTTTCTTTCAAAACGAAACCAGGCATGTCTAGATTTCTTTCAAACCTCAATCAAGTCATATTATCATTTATTTTTCAGTACATGATCATGTTTATTCAAGTAAAAATCGAGATCCAAGTCAAAACATTTTGAAACCACACATGCAGAATTTTCGATTTCCTTGGCAAGCTTCACGATTTCTTTTGGTTTGTGAGTTTCAGGTATTGGATCGACTCCAGGCTCTCAAGGCGGCTTATATACATGTATTAGGATGCATTAGGACCATGTTGGTCCATTCAAACCAGCCCCATGCTTGCTGGAAATTCAGAATGACAGCAAGTCCCCATAGGTGCAGAAAATGTTGTTCGAAAATTCAGTTTCTTGTCATGGAGGAAGGATCTGATCTTGGCTGCCCCAAGGGCCTATATCCATGGTTGGATCACTTCCCTAGCATGTCTAAGACGTGACTAAGTTGCCCTTTTGGTGGCTTGGTCCATGGTTCATCGGTTTTTAATAAAAACATCACAACAGCCCCTATACCCCTTCGGCTACTTCGGTTGGACAGCTTTTGGTTTCGGTTTGTGTTTGCTTGGTGTGGATCTTGGTTGGCCTATGGCCCTTAGCCACGGTTCATATCATGCTCCTAGATGTCTAGATCGTGCCATGGTCAATCAAATGGCCATTGGAACGACACGAGACATCGATCATAGCATAAACACTACACACGCATTCAAGATGCTCTCGGTTGGACCCTTCGGTTGAGTTATGGTGTGATGCGGATTGTGGCTGGCCTAGGGCCCTTAGCCATGGTTCAAATCATTCCTTGGGATGTTGGTAAGAGTCTCTGGTCGGTGGTTCACGCCCCTAATGGCCGATAGTCTCGAAACCAACGCGAGTCTTGTAGTTGCGCAGCTGCTGGAAATTACAGCAAGTTGCTGTGTCATTTAGAAGGCTCGTTTGAGTGCTTGGTTGGCTTTTAGCCCATGGCCTTGGACTGGACAGTGCCTCATTGAGTTAGGAAGGTCATGTTTTTGACCGTTTGTCATTCGGATCATTTTTGAGGTCGTACGAGAATTTACGGTGCAATGTGCCAAATTGACTCTCGAAAGAGCGTTTCGTGTTTTGGCCTCCATTCCACCTAGATTTCGACCCTATCATTTTAGGAGCATTATTTTATGATTTTTCAGCGTATTTTAATCATGACTATACGTCGGTTCAGTGTCGGTTCAAGTTGGCTCGGAGTCATGATTAAATGCGAAGTCATTAGGCGTCATAGTCGCATCTTTTGAACGTAAATTGCATAGTTGGTCAAGTTTAAGCTATTGCATATTTTTCATGGCACAGTTAGGTTGCAGCGAGCCTGGGAACGATCCAATCCAATCCAGTTGGTAAAATTACGGGACATTTTCATTACGCCAGTTAATTATTTTACGTGCATTAAATAAAAAATGATTATTTTTGAGATTTATGCGATATGGCTTGTGGTTCATTCACTATGTGGGAGTGTTATTTTATACGGTCGCCAGTGACCGATCAGTTCAGTATGGTACCACCCGGTCGCCAGTGACCGGCCAGCTCAGTTCAGTTTCAGCCTCCCCGGTAGCCAGTTACCGATCAGTTCAGCTTAGTGCAGTGGCCACAGGCGTAAAACATAATCTCAACAGAAATTTTACCAGATATTTCAGTACAGGCTCCAAGGAGCAAATATTTTTACAGTGATTTCCAGTTCAATTATGCACGTATTATAATTGCTCAGTACAGATTATTTTCAGTATGCCTCAGGACAGGATATGTTAACTCATGCATATTTTAAATTCAGATTTTTCTCGTTACCTGCGATATATGCATGCTGAGTCTTTAGGCTCACTAGACTTGATTGTTGTAGGTACTGAAGAGGCCAGGGCCAAGGGCGGGGACCAGTGAGCCAGCTTAGGTCGGCAGTAGTGGCACCCGAGGACCTCAGAGCAGCAGATGTTATTTTTTTTCGCAAACAATTTTATCAGTCATTGGATATTTTTTTAAATCGTTGTTGTTGGCAAAACTTTAATTTTCTTCCGCTGCAATATTTTGAAATATTGAACTTGATTCACCAGTGATTTTATGAATGAGGCCATTTAAGTTCTTTTAAAAAAGAAAATTTTTAATTTTCCGCAAATTTTCAAGAAAGGAGTTTTAGGCCCTTCACAGTTGGTATCAGAGCGGTGGTTCTGTATAGGGTTTCACTACTACTGACCGCGAGAAGCTCACGAAGCCACGTCTTCGGTCTGTAAGTTTTTCAGTTCAGCATTTTGTTCAGCATTTCAGTTAAAGCATGAATTATTTTGTCAGCATGCTTCCAGATTTTCAGTACTTCAGTGTTCATTTAAAATAAAGTATGGAATTATGCATGTTAGTTACGTATGGGTTATGTTGGAACAGTATGCCCCCTAGACGCATTTTAGAGCGCAACAGAGAGGTGGAGCCTCGCCGAGAGGACAGAGAGGAGCATAGACCGGAGGGAGACCTACCACCTCCTCCACCGCCCCCACCGGACATGAGTGCCCAGATGTTAGCTGGGATGGCACAGTTCTTCGCACAGTTTGCGGGGGGCAATGCCGCAGCCGTAGCCGCAGCCGCAGCCAGACCGTTAGGGCCCGAGGCAGTGTATGAGCGATTCATGAAGATGCGCCCGAAGGAATTCTCTGGGGCATCTGACCCCATGGTTGCCGAGGGATGGATCAAATCCCTCGAGGTTATCTTCGATTTTATGGAGCTGGGGGACGCAGACCGAGTCCGATGTGCCACCTACTTGTTCACTGGAGACGCCCGCTTATGGTGGGAAGGAGCTTCGGTAGCCCTGACATTGGCTACACTTTCTTGGACCCGCTTTACGGAGGTTTTCTACTCCAAGTATTTTGCTGAGGAGGTTCGCACCAGGCTGACCACCGAGTTCATGAGTCTGAGACAGGGGGATATGTCGGTTACAGAGTTTATCCGTAAGTTCGAGAGGGGCTGTCACTTTGTGCCCCTGATAGCGAATGATGCCAGAGCCAAGCTGATGCACTTCCTGGTGGGCTTACGGCCAATCTTGCGCCGGGATGTTAGGGTATTTGACCCTGCTACTTATGAGGTTGCCGTCTCCAAGGCCTTAGCCGCAGAGCAGGATCTGCGGGATATCGAGAGGGATCGCCAGGGCAAGCGCCCAGTCCAGGCACCGCACCGCCCTCCTCCTCATCAGCATCAGCAGCAGAATAAGAGGCCTTTTTATGGACCGCCCAGGAATCGAGGCCAGCAGCAGCAGCAGCAGCAGCGGGGACGCCCAGCCCCGAGGACTCAGGAGCACCCAATTTGTCCCAGGTGCTCACGTCGCCATCCTGGAGCATGTATGGCTGGCTCAGGAAAGTGTTTTAAGTGTGGCAGTCCAGACCACATGTTGCTGCAGTGCCCTCAGAGGAATCTGCCTACCCAAGGCAGGGTTTTTGCTCTCCATGCCGTGGAAACCAACCCGGAGACTATGTTGTTGACAGGTACCTTTAAACTTTAAGCTATTATTTGAATTTCCGTGTTTTGGGAATCGGGATTTAGATTTTGAACTTAGAACTGTCATAGGATTGCATGCTCTACTCAGATTTATTTCGGGGAAATTAAGCTAGAGGAACCTTGACCTTTGCATGTCTATAAGTTTAGATCTTGTAGTGGGATTCAACTTAGAGCTCCGCTCTTTCAGGGAGAATTTTTATATCTGGTTCCGCTACCAAGGCCTTGATAGATTCAGGGGCCACTCACTCATTCATTTCGGAGGTCTTTGCTAACTTCCTCAAGATCCAGACCATTGGGCTAGATACAGCCTTTTCAGTAGAGTTGCCGTCAGGCGAGGAGATGGCAGCCACCAATGTTATCCGAGATATAGACCTTGAGCTGCACGGTAATCTTGTTTATGCGGATCTGATCGTGCTACCGATGCCGGAATTTGACATCATCCTAGGGATGGACTGGCTATTGAGGAACAGAGTGTTGATAGACTTCCAGCGGAGATCCGTTCTTGTCCGACCGCCTGGAATGGAGCAGTTCGTATTTGAGCCGGACAGGTACTTTTCTTTACCGCGCATTATTCCTTATGTTCAGGCTAGGAAACTCATGCATAGAGGGTGTCGGGCATTTCTAGCGACCTTTTTATCTGTCCCCGAGGAACCCAGCCAGTCAGCCTCAGATGTTCCGATAGTTAGAGATTTCTTAGATGTTTTTCCCGAAGACGTCTCTGGTATGCCACCAGAGAGAGAGGTGGAGTTTTCCATTGAGCTTATGCCAGGTAGGGCTCCGATATCCAAAGCGCCATACCGACTAGCACCGACAGAGATGGCAGAGCTTAAGAAGCAGATTCAGGAACTTCTCGACAAGGAGTTCATTCGCCCGAGCTTTTCTCCATGGGGCGCGCCGGTCTTATTTGTGAAAAAGAAGGATGGCTCGATGAGGCTTTGCATTGACTACAGGGAGTTGAACAGGGTTACAGTGAAGAATAAATACCCACTGCCGAGGATTGAGGATCTGTTTGACCAGTTGCAGGGAGCTTCGATTTTCTCCAAGATAGATCTGCGTTCCGGTTATCACCAGTTGAGGGTGAGAGATGCTGATGTCTCGAAGACAGCTTTCAGGACTCGTTATGGTCACTACGAGTTCCTTGTGATGCCGTTCGGTCTGACGAATGCGCCAGCGATCTTCATGGATCTCATGAATCGCGTATTTCAGCCGTACCTCGACCAGTTTGTGATAGTGTTCATAGATGACATTCTCGTCTACTCCAAGAGTCGGGAGGAGCACAGCAGGCATCTGACCACAGTGTTGCAGACATTACAGAAGCACAAATTATTCGCAAAGTTCAGTAAGTGCGAATTCTGGTTAGAGAAGGTGGCGTTCTTGGGCCACATTGTTTCTAGCAGTGGCATTGAGGTAGACCCGGCGAAAGTTGCAGCAGTCAGAGATTGGGTTGTGCCTCAGAATGCATCAGAGATCCGCAGTTTTCTTGGGCTAGCAGGATATTACAGGAAGTTCATTCAGGGATTCTCATCCATTGACGTTCCACTCACAGCACTGACCAAGAAAAATGTGAAGTTTGTGTGGAGCGAGGAGTGTCAGAAGAGCTTCGATACTTTGAAGCAAGATCTTATCTCAGCACCTGTTTTGGCTGTACCGTCAGGATCTGGTGAGTTTGTCCTTTATACCGATGCTTCGAAGCTTGGTTTAGGTGCAGTTTTGATGCAGCATGGGAGAGTGATAGCGTATGCTTCTCGACAGCTGAAAATCCACGAGAAGAATTACCCTACCCATGATCTGGAGTTAGCGGCCATAGTTTTTGCTTTGAAGATTTGGAGGCACTATCTGTATGGAGAGAAGTGTCAGATCTTTACCGACCACAAAAGCCTCAAGTATTTCTTTACGCAGAAGGAGCTGAACATGCGTCAGAGGCGTTGGTTGGAGCTTGTGAAAGACTACGATTGTGACATTAGCTACCACCCGGGTAAAGCTAATGTAGTTGCGGATGCTTTGAGCAGGAAAGTCGCAGTGATGGCTCATTTGACGATGCAGAAACCTCTTCAGATTGAGATTGAGAGGTTTGATCTTGAGACTTATCCTCGAGGTAGAGTTCCTCGTTTATCTACCTTGACTATCCAGTTCTCTCTTATTGACCGTATTCGCAACGGTTAGGCAGCAGATGAGCAGTTGGCACAGTGGAAGAAGAGAGATGAAGCCAAGGGCAGTGTTTTGTATATACAGTCAGCGACGGTATTGTGAGATACCGAGATAGGATATGGGTTCCCAGCAGTGATTCTATCCGAGCAGACATCTTATCAGAGGCCCATACGTCCCCGTATTCCATTCACCCTGGGAGTACGAAGATGTACAAAGATCTGCAGCTATTGTATTGGTGGCCAGGGATGAAGAAGGACATCAGGCGTTTTGTATCCGAGTGCCTGACTTGCCAGTTAGTGAAGGCCGAGCATCAGAGACCAGCAGGTTTGCTCAAGCCTCTTCCTATTCCCGAGTGGAAGTGGGAGAACATTACCATGGACTTTGTGACCGGATTGCCGAGGTCAGCCAGAGGATCGAATGCTATCTGGGTGATTGTAGATCGTCTTACCAAATCAGCGCACTTCTTGCCTATTAAGACGACTTTCACCATGGTTCAGTATGCAGAGCTGTATATCCGAGAGATAGTCCGACTCCACGGTATTCCAGTTTCTATCGTATCCGACAGAGATCCCAGATTCACTTCCTCGTTTTGGAAGAGTTTGCATTCGACTATGGGTACGAAGTTGCTGTTTAGCACAGCTTTCCATCCGCAGACAGATGGAGAGTCGGAGCGAGTTATTCAGATCTTAGAGGATCTTCTCCGTGCTTGCGTCATTGATTTCTCTGGGAGTTGGGAGTCGAACTTACCATTGGTAGAGTTCACCTATAACAACAGTTTCCAGTCGTCTATAGGTATGGCTCCGTATGAAGCACTGTATGGCCGCAAGTGTAGATCTCCTGTTCATTGGGATGAAGTAGGAGAGAGAGCAGAGTTGGGTCCAGAGATTGTTCAGCAGGCAGCAGAGGTAGTAGTCAAGATTCGTGATAGGATGAGGACTGCTCAGAGCCGACAGAAGAGTTATGCCGATCAGCGGAGGAGAGAGTTAGAGTTTGCAGTGGGCGATCATGTCTTCGTGAAAGTGGCACCTATGAAGGGTGTCATGAGATTTGGCAAGAAAGGGAAGCTCAGTCCGAGATTCATTGGACCGTTTGAGATCCTTGACAGAGTTGGGACGCTAGCATATCGTGTGGCTCTTCCGCCGAATCTGGCCGGAGTACACAATGTCTTTCACGTCTCCATGCTGAGGAAGTATATGGCAAATCCTTCGCATGTGGTGAATTTAGAGCCGTTGCAGCTTACTCCGAACTTATCTTATGAGGAGAGACCCGTGCAGATCCTAGACAGACAGGAGAAGAAACTTCGGAACAAGTTGGTTAAGCGAGTCAAAGTCAAATGGCTCAACCATTCAGAGGAGGAAGCTACGTGGGAGTCTGAGCCGGAGATGAGAAGTCGATACCCTGAGTTATTCGGTGAGTTCTAATTTCGAGGACGAAATTTATTTAAGGGGGGGAGGATTGTAGAACCCGTAAGTCAGTAGACGTATAAGCCGTGCATAATTCTAGATTTTTAAATTTAATTGACTTCATTGCATGATTATTTTAAATGCATTTGTTTGAAGTTAATTATTTTATTATTTCAGTTCGGTAGTTTGATTTTTAGCATTTCAGTTATTTCAGTGAGGCCGGACCGGAGTTGGAGTTTTGAGATAGAATTTAAGATTTCGAGAAATATTTCCAGAAGTTAATTTAGCTAGCAACCAAGTTCATTTAAGTTAGAAAGGGAGGTTTGAGGATTTAATTTAATTATTTGAGGTGATTAAGAAATGAACTCATTTAAGTTATTAAATTAAGGGGTTAGCTCACTAAATTATTTAAAGGATTAGTAAGGCTTTCAAGGATTATTAGTTGACTAGATAATCAACATTCCCCTTTATTTTATTATGCATTTTTCGGCCACCCTTAGTGCTAGAAGATTCATTTTCCAACTCATCAACTTTGACCAATTCTTTGCATGTAATTAGTAGGATAATTCTAGGATTTTTGGGAGCACAATTTAATTAATTAATGGACATATCCTAGACTAGAAAATAAGCAAAATTTCGGCCACTACCTCCTAGAAGCATCCACCAACTCATTTGATATCAATTCAAAATTTAAAATTCAAAGGGGAGTGGACTTGGTCTTGATTCTTCCTTATATTGTGCACCCTTCTCCTCACCCCTCATAACCATTTTTCCCCCCTCTCCTTTTCGAAAATTCAGAGTGAATCCACACTCATTTTCAGTAGAAAAATCGTGAGGTACCTAGCCAAAAAGAAGAGAGAAAAATCGAGAGCAAGGTAAGGTAGAAAAGAGAAGCGCTCCACCTCCTCCGTGCCGCGTCATCGTTGTTTCGTTCGTTTTCTTTCAAAACGAAACCAGGCATGTCTAGATTTCTTTCAAACCTCAATCAAGTCATATTATCATTTATTTTTCAGTACATGATCATGTTTATTCAAGTAAAAATCGAGATCCAAGTCAAAACATTTTGAAACCACACATGCAGAATTTTCGATTTCCTTGGCAAGCTTCACGATTTCTTTTGGTTTGTGAGTTTCAGGTATTGGATCGACTCCAGGCTCTCAAGGCGGCTTATATACATGTAGTAGGATGCATTAGGACCATGTTGGTCCATTCAAACCAGCCCCATGCTTGCTGGAAATTCAGAATGACAGCAAGTCCCCATAGGTGCAGAAAATGTTGTTCGAAAATTCAGTTTCTTGTCATGGAGGAAGGATCTGATCTTGGCTGCCCCAAGGGCCTATAGCCATGGTTGGATCACTTCCCTAGCATGTCTAAGACGTGACTAAGTTGCCCTTTTGGTGGCTTGATCCATGGTTCATTGGTTTTTAATAAAAACATCACAACAGCCCCTATACCCCTTCGGCTACTTCGGTTGGACAGCTTTTGGTTTCGGTTTGTGTTTGCTTGGTGTGGATCTTGGTTGGCCTATGGCCCTTAGCCACGGTTCATATCATGCTCCTAGATGTCTAGATCGTGCCATGGTCAATCAAATGGCCATTGGAACGACACGAGACATCGATCATAGCATAAACACTACACACGCATTCAAGATGCTCTCGGTTGGACCCTTCGGTTGAGTTATGGTGTGTTGCGGATTGTGGCTGGCCTAGGGCCCTTAGCCATGGTTCAAATCATTCCTTGGGATGTTGGTAAGAGTCTCTGGTCGGTGGTTCACCCCCCTAATGGCCGATAGTCTCGAAACCAACGCGAGTCTTGTAGTTGCGCAGCTGCTGGAAATTACAGCAAGTTGCTGTGTTGTTTAGAAGGCTCGTTTGAGTGCTTGGTTGGCTTTTAGCCCATGGCCTTGGACTGGACAGTGCCTCATTGAGTTAGGAAGGTCATGTTTTTGACCGTTTGTCATTCGGATCATTTTTGAGGTCGTACGAGAATTTACGGTGCAATGTGCCAAATTGACTCTCGAAAGAGCGTTTCGTGTTTTGGCCTCCATTCCACCTAGATTTCGACCCTATCATTTTAGGAGCATTATTTTATGATTTTTCAGCGTATTTTAATCATGACTATACGTCGGTTCAGTGTCGGTTCAAGTTGGCTCGGAGTCATGATTAAATGCGAAGTCATTAGGCGTCATAGTCGCATCTTTTGAACGTAAATTGCATAGTTGGTCAAGTTTAAGCTATTGCATATTTTTCATGGCACAGTTAGGTTGCAGCGAGCCTGGGAACGATCCAATCCAATCCAGTTGGTAAAATTACGGGACATTTTCATTACGCCAGTTAATTATTTTACGTGCATTAAATAAAAAATGATTATTTTTGAGATTTATGCGATATGGCTTGTGGTTCATTCACTATGTGGGAGTGTTATTTTATACGGTCGCCAGTGACCGATCAGTTCAGTATGGTACCACCCGGTCGCCAGTGACCGGCCAGCTCAGTTCAGTTTCAGCCTCCCCGGTAGCCAGTTACCGATCAGTTCAGCTTAGTGCAGTGGCCACAGGCGTAAAACATATTCTCAACAGAAAATTTTACCAGATATTTCAGTACAGGCTCCAAGGAGCAAATATTTTTACAGTGATTTCCAGTTCAATTATGCACGTATTATAATTGCTCAGTACAGATTATTTTCAGTATGCCTCAGGACAGGATATGTTAACTCATGCATATTTTAAATTCAGATTTTTCTCGTTACCTGCGATATATGCATGCTGAGTCTTTAGGCTCACTAGACTTGATTGTTGTAGGTACTGAAGAGGCCAGGGCCGAGGGCGGGGACCAGTGAGCCAGCTTAGGTCGGCAGTAGTGGCACCCGAGGAACTCAGAGCAGCAGATGTTATTTTTTTTCGCAAACAATTTTATCAGTCATTGGATATTTTTTTAAATCGTTGTTGTTGGCAAAACTTTAATTTTCTTCCGCTGCAATATTTTGAAATATTGAACTTGATTCACCAGTGATTTTATGAATGAGGCCATTTAAGTTCTTTTAAAAAAGAAAATTTTTAATTTTCCGCAAATTTTCAAGAAAGGAGTTTTAGGCCCTTCACAGTATTATTTCTTCGTTTGTTTTCAGATCTGTTTTGGTCTATCGTTCTTCGTAGATTTTTTCGTGAACCTGCGATTCTCGAAATTTGTTGGTGTCTTTTTTTTTTGGGATTTTCGAGTAGTACTCAGCAAAAAAAAAAAAACAAAATTCCGAAAATCCACAATTATTTCTTTTTGATATTTTGTTCTATTCCTTTTTGTGAGTCATACACACTTGCCTCACACAGTCAAAAAAAAAAAATTATTATTATTGATCTTCAAATTACTTCTCTACGCAGTCCAAGTGAGTCGATCACATTTGTTCACAAGCTTAAACTTGATTGTTTGATAAATTCAAATACAAAGCTTGAGCACCTTGAGAGGACTCTCGAACTTGAGTGATATAACTTGAGTGTGAGTGAATTTTCTTTGGAGTGATTAGTGAGTATTTGTTGTGAGCAAAAAAAAAAAAAATTGTGAGAAAAGACCAGTGAATTTCTTTGGAGTGACCGTGAGCATTTGGGTGAGGATTATTTTGTTTGTACTAACGTTTTCTTGCAGGTACAAGTTTGAAATTAGATGGAGAGGGAGGTAGGAGATAGTTCGAACCCGGGGTTGTCTAAGGTTCAAATGGAGGCGTTATTTGGGCATTTTAGTAGGATGATGTCGACCCAAATGGAGTCGTTACATGAAAGGTTGGATAAGCTTGAGGTTGGTGTTAGTGGGAGTAAGTCTAAACCTGAGGATTTGAGTAGAGAGGATGAGGAGTATGACTTGGGTGGAGATGAGGAGAGTCAAAATGAAAATTGGGGTAGGAATGGAAGAGGTAGAGGATACGGTAGAGGAAAAAGAGGAGCCGTACGGGGTAGGATATGATGGGGATAGGGAAGATGGTAACATGGGTAGCATTAAGATGAAAATTTCATCGTTCCATGGGAAATCTAACCCGGAGGCGTATTTAGAGTGGGAAAAGAGGGTAGAGTTTGTGTTTGAGTGTAACGCCCCAGATTCGACGACTGTCCTCACTGTATCAAGACGAGTCTTTCCAGCGTGCTTATGTCCTCACTCACACGCACCCTGGGAAATTTCCCAGGAGGTCACCCATCCCAAAATTGCTCCAAGTCAAGCACGCTTAACTTTGGAGTTCTTATGTGATGAGCTACCGAAAAGAAGATGCACCTTCGTGATATGAGTAGTACAAATCAAATCTTTTAAGCCCTCTTCAACTGTACAGTCCATTACATTGAACAGTCTCGGAATCCCTCTCATTCCCGTGTGGGTTCGGTTCATTCATGTTCCCTTCACCTAGAAGCCTGCCAGGAGCCGCTCATTGTCCGTGCAACTGATGGCACCGGCGATCACCCCCCGCCCTCTTCGGCCCCGGGCCTCACATGCCCACCAGCTTCCGCTTGGTTCGTCCCCGAACCACACCGTACTAAGAGAGCATGTGAGGCCCGGGGCCGAAGAGGGCGGGGGGTGATCGCCGGTGCCATCAGTAGTTGCACGGACAATGAGCGGCTCCTGGCAGGCTTCTAGGTGGAGGGAACATGAATGAACCGACCATGTTGGTCCATTCAAACCAGCCCCATGCTTGCTGGAAATTCAGAATGACAGCAAGTCCCCATAGGTGCAGAAATGTTGTTCGAAAAATTCAGTTTGTTGTCATGGAGGAAGGATCTGATCTTGGCTGCCCCAAGGGCCTATAGCCATGGTTGGATCACTTCCCTAGCATGTCTAAGACGTGACTAAGTTGCCCTTTTGGTGGCTTGGTCCATGGTTCATCGGTTTTTAATAAAAACGTAAAAACAGCCCCTATACCCCTTCGGCTTCTTCATTTGTTCAGCTTTTGGTTCGTTATTTTGTTGCTTGGTATGGATCTTGGTTGGCCTATGGCCCTTAGCCACGGTTCATATTATGCTCCTATATGTCTAGATCGTGCCATGGTCAATCAAATGGCCACTGGAACGACGCAAGACATCGATCATAGCATAAACACTACACACGCATGCAGGTTGCTCTCGGTTGGACCCTTCGGTTGAGATTTGGTGTGATGCGGATTGTGGCTGGCCTATGGCCCTTAGCCATGGTTCAAATCATTCCTTGGGATGTTGGTAAGAGTCTCTGGTCGGTGGTTCACTTCCCTAATGGCCGATAGCCTCGAAACCAACGCAAGTCTTGTAGTTGCGCAGCTGCTGGAAATTACAGCAAGTTGCTGTGTCGGTTCAGAGGCTCTTTCGAGTTCTTGATTGGCTTTTAGCCCATGGCCTTGGACTGGACAGTGCCTCATTGAGTTAGGAAGGTCATGTTTTTGACCGTTTGTGATTCGGATCATTTTTGAGGTCGTACGAGAATTTACGGTGCGATGTGCCAAATTGACTCTCGAAAGAGCGTTTCGTGTTTTGGCCTCCATTCCACCTAGATTTCGACCCTATCATTTTAGGAACATTATTTTATGATTTTTCAGCGTATTTTAATCATGACTATACGTCGGTTCAGTGTCGGTTCAGGTTGGCTCGGAGTCATGATTAAATGCGAAGTCATTAGGCATCATAGTCGCATCTTTTGAACGTAAATTGCATAGTTGGTCATGTTTAAGCTATTGCATATTTTTCATGGCACAGTTAGGTTGCAGCGAGCCTGGGAACGATCCAATCCAATCCAGTTGGTAAAATTACAGGAATTTTCATTACGCTAGTTAATTATTTTACGTGCATTAAATAGAAAATGATTATTTTTGAGATTTATGCGATATGGCTTGTGGTTCATTCACTATGTGGGAGTGTTATTTTATACGGTCGCCAGTGACCGATCAGTTCAGTATGGTACCACCCGGTCGCCAGTGACCGGCCAGCTCAGTTCAGTTTCAGCCTCCCCGGTAGCAAGATACCGATCAGTTCAGCTTAGTGCAGTGGCCACAGGCGTAAAACATAATCTCAACAGAAAATTTTACCAGATATTTCAGTACAGGCTCCAAGGAGCAAATATTTTTACAGTAATTTCCAGTTCAGTTATGCACGTATTATAATTGCTCAGTACAGATTATTTTCAGTATGCCTCAGGACAGGATATGTTAACTCATGCATATTTTAATTCAGATTTTTACTCGTCACCTGTGATATATGCATGCTGAGTCTTTAGGCTCACTAGACTTGATTGTTGTAGGTACTGATGAGGCCAGGGCCGAGGGCGGGGACCAGTGAGCCAGCTTAGGTCGGCAGTAGTGGCACCCGAGGACCTCAGTGCAGCAGTTGTTATGTTATTCCGCAAACAATTTTTATCAGTCGTTGGATAATTTTTAAATTGTTATTGTTGGCAAAACTTTATTTTCTTCCGCTGCTATTATTTTAAACATTGAACTTGATTCACCAGTGAGTTTATGAATGAGGCCATTTAAGTTCTTTTAAAAAGAAAATTTTTAATTTTCCGCAAATTTTCAAGAAAGGAGTTTTAGGCCCCTCACATTGAGTGTCACCACTACTCCGAACAAAAGAAGGTGAGGTTGGCGGTGGTGGAATTCTTAGATTATGCTCTCATTTGGTGGGATCAACTAGTGACCACTAGAAGGAGGTATAATGAGAGACCTATTGAATCTTGGGATGAGATGAAGAGGGTCTCATGAGGAAAAGGTTTGTGCCCAATCACTACTATAGGGAGATGTTTAAGAGGTTACAAACTTTGAGGCAAGGGTTGAAGAGTGTCGAGGACTACTATAAGAAGATGGAGGTAGTCATGATTAGGGCAAATATTGAGGAGGATAGTGAGGCGACCATGGCTCGTTTTCTTTGTGGTTTGAACAGGGAAATTCAAGATAAAGTGGAGCTCCGGCACTACTTGGATCTAGACGAGATGGTGCAAATGGCCATAAAAGTGGAGCAACAACTCAAAAGGCGTGGAGTTGGCCGCACCAATCAAACTGGGGGTTCATCATCTTCTTGGAGATCAAATGCGGTGAAGCGTGAGGAGAATAAGGTGGTGACAAGCCCAAATTTGAGACCAAACCAGAGGCGCCTAAGCAAGGAGTACAAGGTAAATCTGAAACTCCTTCTAATCGATCTAGAGATGTTAAATGTTTTAGGTGTCAAGGGTTAGGGCATATTTCTAGTGAATGTCCTAATAAATGATTTTAAATGACTATGGTGAATATGAGTCCCAAAGTGAGAGTGACGACGATGAGATACCTGCGTTAGAGGATCCTAATGAGGGATATGAGGCGGTTATAGGTGAAGCACTAGTGACTAGGCGTATCATGAGTGCCCAAGTCAAGGAGGAGGAGACTAACCAAAGAGAGAACTTGTTCCATACTAGGTGTTTTGTGAATCAAAGGGTTTGCAACTTAATCATAGATGGGGGGAGTTGTACTAATGTGGCTAGTGTTGAAATGGTGGAGAAATTGGGTTTACCTACACTAAAACACCCTCGACCATATAGGCTTCAATGGTTGAATGATTGTGCGGAAGTGAAGGTAACAAAACAAGTGCTAGTGCCTTTTTCTATTGGGAAGTATGTGGATGAGGTTTTGTGTGATGTGGTACCCATGCATGCATGTCATATCTTGTTGGGTAGGCCTTGGCAATATGATAGGCGGGTGGCACATGATGGATACAGGAATAAGTACTCCTTTGTATTGAAGAAGGAAACCATTGTATTACTTCCTTTGTCCCCAAAGAAAGTGTTGGAGGACCATTTTTAAAAAAAAAAGAAGAGAGATGAGGCCGAAAAAAAGAGTGAACTAAAAAGTGAGATGGCCTTTGAAAACAAAAATGAGATTGCTGAAAAAAAAAGTGATAAAAAGAGTGGGATAGCCATACAAAAGAAAAATGAGAGGGAAGAAAAAGAGAGGAAAGAAAATGAGAGGAAAGAGGCCAAAAACAAATCATATATGACCCAAAAAAGTGAGTTGAAACACTTGTTGCACACACATGAACCACTTGTGTTGATTCTTTATAAAGAGATCCTCTTTAATACAAGTGATATAGCCGGTTCCCTTCCGAGCATTGTTATTTCACTATTGCAGGAATTTGATGATATATTTTCGGAGGAGCTACCTCAAGGACTACCGCCTTTGAGGGGGATTGAACACCAAATTGATTTGGTGCCCGGGAGTGCATTGCCAAATCTTCCAGCTTATATTAGCAATCTGGAGGAGACGAAGGAGCTTCAACGGCAGGTAAGTGAGTTGTTAGATAGGGGTTTTGTGCGTGAGTCCATGTCACCTTGTGCGGTACCTGTTTTATTAGTTCCTAAGAAAGATGGCTCATGGCGTATGTGTGTAGATTGTAGGGCAATCAATAACATAACCATTAAGTATAGGCATCCCATACCTAGGCTAGATGATATGTTAGATGAATTGCATGGTGCTTGTATCTTTAGCAAAATTGATTTGAAGAGTGGTTATCACCAAATTAGGATGAGAGAAGGTGATGAGTGGAAAACTGCTTTTAAAACCAAATACGGGTTATATGAGTGGATGGTCATGCCTTTTGGCTTAACTAACGCTCCTAGCACCTTTATCAGGTTAATGAACCATGTCTTGCGTGCATACATAGGGAAGTTTGTTGTTGTTTACTTTGATGATATTCTAGTGTATAGCAAGGACTTGGATGAGCATGTTAATCACTTGAGATTTGTACTAATCACATTAAGGGCTGAAAATTTGTATGCTAATTTAAAGAAGTGTGATTTTTGTACAAACAAACTTGTCTTTCTTGGTTTTGTGGTAAGCTCACAAGGGATACAAGTTGATGAAGACAAGGTAAGTGCTATTCGAGATTGGCCAACGCTTACTACTGTTGGTCAAGTCCGAAGTTTTCATGGTCTTGCCAGCTTCTATAGGAGGTTTGTAAAAGATTTTAGCACGTTGGCCGCACCAATGACGGCAGTGATCAAGAAGAACGTTCCATTTCATTGGGGCAAGGAGCAAGAGAAGTCCTTTAATATTATCAAGCAAAAATTAATTAATGCTCCTTTACTTGTTTTACCTGATTTTGCTAATACTTTTGAAATTGAATGTGATGCTTCAGGTGTCGGTATTGGTGGAGTGTTGATGCAAGGAGGGCGGCCGGTGGCATACTTTAGTGAGAAGCTCAATGGAGCAGCGCTGAACTATCCCACGTATGATAAGGAGTTCTACGCACTTGTGAGGACCCTAGAGACGTGGCAGCACTACTTGAGGCCTAAGGAGTTTATGATTCATACGGATCATGAATCCCTAAAGCACCTTAATGTGCAACAAAAGCTGAACAAGCGGCATGCCAAGTGGGTGGCGTTCATAGAGACATTCCCCTACATCATCAAGTACAAGCAAGGTAAGGAAAATGTAGTGGCCGACGCACTGTCACGAAGGTACGTACTAATCTCTACCTTGGAGTCAAAAGTTTTGGGGTTTGAGCATGTGAAGGAATTGTATGTGCTAGATGAGGACTTTAAGAGTTTGTTTGAAACTTGTATGCATGGTCCACATGATAAATTTTATTTGCATCATGGTTTCTTGTTTAGAGAAGATAGGTTGTGCATCCCTAAATCATCCATTCGTGAGCTACTTGTGAGGGAGGCACATGGGGGTGGCTTAATGGGACATTTTGGTGTGGCTAAAACTTTAAGTGCATTGCATGAACATTTCTATTGGCCACACATGAAACGTGACGTTAAGCGTGTTTGTGATAAGTGCATTACTTGTAGGCAAGCTAAATCTAAAACACAACCACATGGCTTGTATACGCCACTTCCCGTCCCTAGTGAACCTTGGGTTGATATTTCTATGGACTTTGTTTTGGGGTTGCCTAGGACAAAGAAGGAGAGGGATTCTATATTTGTTGTTGTGGATAGGTTTTCTAAGATGGCACATTTTATTGCTTGTCACAAAACTGATGATGCATCTCACATTGCGGACCTATTCTTTAGAGAAGTCGTTAGTGTTAGAGTAGATGCCCTGCAAGCCAACGGTTGGCTAGGGAATTTATTGACTCAAGTGAAATAAACATTCTTTATTTTAATATAATTTAACTTTTAATGGTCTTATTATACTTTATCTGTATACCCATGCAATCAGCATAGATAAAGTCCTTGATTATGCTTTAATACAAATGAATCGTAATTCGATGTTGAAACTCATTTGTAAACACTGCATATTCTAAATTCGTTCCTAGTCGATTCAGCCGCCTAAAACAGGGATAAAGGCCTCTTGAGCTCGAGACTAGCATCTGTGATGTTGTGTACTGCGTTTCTTGGTAAGGGCATAGAGATGCCCAAACATGCAGATGGGTAGTCATATGATGATTATACCGAACAACCCTCCCTCGGACTGTCCAAGTGGTTATCATTCTTCGAGAGGATAAGTCCGTGATTATGATTGTACACCATTAGTCCTTACGACCCAGGACAACATTGAGGCTCTATATGCTAGGGCTGTGCTTTGACTCGTTTACCGGCTCCAGGAGAGTCATCAGGTGGCGAGGTTGGGTATAGTTGCGACACATATAGGAGCCAGTGCATTGTAGTCGGGGATTCACCGCTCACCTGCAGGTGTGGATATCCTATGTGATCTAATGAAATAATAGTGCATGGAATCTCTGGCCAGAGTATGAGATGTACGTTGGAGAAGGAGTTCTCCAATAGTACACGCGATGCCACTATTATAATTATCACATAGTTATCGAATTATTATGCAACCCTCGATGAACCAATGGTTGCAGATTCGATCGGGATATATGAGATGAAGGGACCGTACTGTACGTTAATCATAATCGACTGGTTCTTGCAGGCACTATCAGTGATACCGAGGGGATCATGGGGCGATGCTACTAGACGCTCTTACCATGATCCGATGGGTGCAATCAGAAATGAGTTCTGACATTCTTGATCAAGATGTCGATGAAAAGAATGAGGCTAACTAGGGTAAGCCCGAATAAATAAATATGTCTTGAATCACAAAGAGTTGTGAACCCACGGCTAGCTGTATCCCTGAACCATTGAGGGTCACACAAGCACTGGTTTATTTGTTCCCGTTGAGATAATAAATTCAATGAGTTGAATTTATAAGAAATAAGTTTGATATGATCAATCGATAAGGTTTTAAATAAAGTTTATAAAAGCTTATAGAAATTTTGAGAGCATGACTGTTAAGACAGTCAAATGAATACACATGCCTTATTTAGACATTGGTGATCTCGAAATTAAAGTATGCATCATAATAACAATAAGTTGAAATTGTCACATCGATGATATTGGATCATTGATCGAGATTATGATTGGATTAATGTAATGGGAGCATGGATAATGGGCTTGTAAGAGTATAAGCCCATCATGCTATTTTATTAAAGTTCAAACGGGCTTTAATAATTTTATTATATTTTAATGAGTTAAAATATAACCCATTAAGTTTTATAAAATATGGTATTGATTTATGAAATATTCGTGATACCATAATTTTAGAAACTTGCATACAAAGCAAAATAATATTAATGCATGATATTCTCAAAATATATGTATTAATATTCGAGATTACATTTAATATGTCATGGATTTAGAATCTTTAGTTAACTTAATTAATTGGATTAATTAAGTGAAAAGAAAGATTATAAATATAATTAAAATAATTTTTTTTTATTCTAATAAAAAGGCATGCATCGAGAATGGCCAAGATATGGGATGCAATTTTGAAATATTTAATTAACTTAATTAATGAGATTAATTAAGTAAATTAAATATTAGAAAAAGATAATAAGGATTTGATCCTTATTTACGTGAAAGGCATCCAAGATATAAAAGAAGAGATTCATTAGGTTTCGGCAATTTTTTTTTGGAATTTCAAAACAAAAGGCTACTCTCGAAAATCTCTCTCAAAACCAAGAAAACTTGGGCTTACTGTGTTGAGTCAATTTCTTCTTCGTGTTCCATCTCTACGCAAAAGTTTTTCTAAATTTCTAGTGCAATTTAGAAAAGGAACAAATATTCCAGTCGTGGACCGGATTAGGAGATCGAAGAAAGTTCGTAGGGATTTACAACAAGAGCTACGTCCGCTAATACCGGTGTAGTTGGAGCCACGTGATTTATTCACCAAAGGTATAACTTTTAAACATCCTTTTATGTTTATGTTAAAATCATACGAGCGCCCAAAGCAAAACATATTTTGATTATCAAAATAAATTAAAATTTTAAAACTTCCGCTGCGTTGGGGCGTGTAGAAAACCGAGATCCAACAGTGGTATCAGAGCCAAGGTTTTTCTAAATCGTATGATTTTGATATTGAATAATTTATTTCTAACCACACAAGAAAATTTTTCAGAAAATTTAGCACCACGAAAATTAATTTTTCCAGATTTTCGAAATAAAAAAAAAAATTAAATCTGCCCGGAACTGTTCCAGGCAGTCCGTGCGCGCAGCGGGCGCGCAGGCGGCGGACGCCTGCGCGCAACGCGCTAGCGCAGGCGCCAGACGCCTGCGCGCACCGCGCTAGCGCAGGCGCCAGACGCCTGCGCCCGGCGTCGGCGCGCATGTGCGCGTTCTGCGCGCACAGGGCCGCAGCCGCTGCCCGAAACGTTCGGGCAGCGGGTGGACAGTGGGCGGGCGGCTGCTCGGGAGCGTCTCGGGAAGCGCGATGAATAATGGGCTTGAATTGTTTAGGCCTAGGGTGCGATTTTCCGATTTTTCAAATTTTTGGGTAAAATTGATATTTTTGAAAATTGGTTCAATTTTTATTTTGGAAATTAATTTTTGAAAAATTAATAAATTTCTTGTGAAATAAATAATTAGAATATGATTTTAATTATTTATGGTAAAAATGAGTTTTACAATAAATCAATTATTATTGATTTAATTGGAAATTAAATAAAGGAGTTTATTTAATTTATTAAATTTTTAATAATTGTCGTGGTTAGTGATAAAATTATTAGATATATGATTGATCAATTAAATAAATTGTTTAATTAAATTGATGTTAATATTTGATATTAAATGCATGAAGGATGATCGAGAGCCTTGACCAATGTGTTAGGTGTATGTTACGATATTTTACTGTTTTTATTCATCTTGTTAATATTTGATATTATTAAAGTGGGCCTGGTTTATGGCCCGTTCCCACCCCATGAGATGTATCACTTATGTGCCATGGCTATTTAAATGTAATTATTAGAAATAGTGGGAGATCAAGACTGAAAGATGGTGGACCTGATGATCAAGATGAAGACATGTAAAATATTGGAAGCTTTTGTAATCGTTGCATTTGCATCCCTGCATTCACCTAGGTTTTAGACCTGAATCCATGTTTGGCTCACATGGATCTAATAGTGTTGGCGATCGATCATCCTTATTTATTGTTGAATGTCATATTATGATATATGTGATATATAGTAGTATGCATGTATGTATATTATTAGATAATAATGTTGCATGGATCCGGCAAAACATACAAACTCGTGGCACGCGATTTGAAATTAAAATGATGAGACAATTTTAAAATTAAAATCCCTCATTTTGAATATGATTCAAAATTCATATCAAACCGTAAAAGTAAAAATTAAAAGAGTTTAATTTTTCCTTGCCTTCCATCAACCGTGGTTGCATGTTGATCGCTACCCGCCGACAGTGTCTGGCTCATATTATTGGGGAGGCCTGGAAGCCGGAAAGCTGGGACTTCCACCGGACATATGATGTGAATTGAGTGGAACTCCCATGACTTCGGCTCATATTATTGGGGGAACTCATGGCGACCGTCTACTACAATTCAATATTGATGGGTCGGTTTGACACGCGAAAATAAACGACGTCATATTATTGGGTCTTTATTAAACGTGAGGCAAAACACGCGGAGGTTGCATAGGGATGCAATTGGATTCTACCTTTTAGAAATTATAATTGGCTGATATTATTCGGGATTATAATTGGCTAATTGTACTCTACGTGCCCACTAAGAAAATACGATTTTCCTTTTTCATCAGAGGGTGGTGAAAATGTCAAAATAGTGGGAGGGAGATTTATAAAATAAAATCCATATTTTATATCTTAAAATTATTTTAAAATAATCAGCAACCATTATCCTGTTTCCGTATCAGTATATTTTCGATTTCGTCACGTAATCAATTTTTATTATTAACAAGCTAATCGAATCTAATTTTCAAGACTGGTTGGGAAAATTGTTCTGAATTCAGAGAAAATAACATACACACTAATGTCGGTCTTGTTGAACTGACAAAGCATGCAAGATGGTAGGACCATAGTATGCAAGCTAAAGTGTAACATGCTCGCTTTTTGTCAAATGAAATGTAGGGACAGTATGAGGAAATGTTGAATGCTGCTGACATTCGAATACACATGCAAGAGTTGCATGGTGCATAAAACTCGTACAGTGAGGCGCACCACTTTTAAAAGCTCATGACTACACATATGCAAGATGGGGTTTTGGCCCATGAGCGTGGTGTACATATGACTGGGCTTATTGAGAATGTGGTGGGCCTGGAATATGTGATTCCTAACGAGTTAATAGATAACATCAATTTGTTGTCTTTCTCTTCCTCATTTGACGAGGTTATGGTGAACTTCAATTTGAATAAGATAGATGATAGCCTTGAAGAGCTAGTCAATATGCTTATGACTTATGAGATCACCATAAAACAAGTAATTGTTGTTTTTCTAATGGACATTTCATCAGACGAAAAATGGCCCACAAGGTAAGGGAAAGAAATGTTCTGCCCCTCACAAGAAAAACAAACTCAATAAAAGGCAAACTCTGAAGGACACTTAAAAGGCCTACAATGCCCGATAAGTCAGAACATATTTATTTCACTGCAAGAAGTTCGGACATAAGAAATTATATGCTCCAGAAATGTTCTGGAAATGATAAGTGAATGTCCAAGTAAACATGATTTCAACAACAACAAAAAAAAAATGTTAGATGATCCAAACCCACAAAAATATGGCACGCTAGACTAGGTCATATTTCCCAAAGAAGGATGCACAAACTAGTGGGAGAAGGCATGTTTGACTCGTCAGACATAAATTCTCTACCTGCTTGTAAATCCTGTCTAAAAGGAAAAATGACTAAAACTCCATTCGATGGAAACATGGAACATGCATATGGTCTACTGGATTTGATCCACAGACGTTTGTGGGCCGCTAAGTGTTAGCACAAAATATGGGCAATCATACTTCATTACCTTTACTGACGACCTTTCGAGGTATGGGTGTGTTTATTTGATAAAACACAAATCTGAAGCATTTGAAAAGTTCAAAGAATTCAGATCTGAAGTAGAAAATCAGCAAGAAAGAAGTATTAAGGCACTTCGATCTGATCGAGGTGGAGAATACTTAAGTGCTGAATTTTTGGGTTATCTAAAAGAGAACGGGATTCTCTCACAGTGGACTCCACCAATAACACCACAATTGAATGGTGTTTCTGAATATTGTAAGCAAACCTTGTTGGACATGGTTCGATCAATGATGAGATTCACTGAATTGCCTACATCGTTTTGAGGCTTTGCGCTTGAAACTACGGCAATGTTGTTGAAAAATGTTTATACTAAAGCAGTGGATAAAACACCATATGAGATATGGATGGAAAAAAACTCTCAAATATTCTTACATGAGAATATGGAGATATCTTGCTTACGTGAAGCAGACAGTGGGAGAAAAATTGGATAGTAGATCCACTTTGTGCTACTTTGTAGGATATCCAAAGAATTCTGTTGGATATTATTTCTATCATCCCAATGAAGCAAAAGTGTTTGTTTTCAAGAAATGCCACCTTTATGAAAGGGAATTTCTATTAGATAGAAAAAGGCAAGATGATAGAACTTGTAGAAATTCAAGATACTCCCTCAACTATAGTAGTTGAACCTAATCTCCAACAACCAGTAGTTGAAGTACAAGCTCTTAGAAGGTCTGATAGGGTTATTAGACCACCTGCTAGATATACGCTTCTTCATGAACAAGACCATGATGAGTCTTTTGTTGGATATGATCCAATGAACTTTAAGGAAGCAATATCTCATACTGATTCAACCAAATGGCTTGAAGTCATGCAGTCAGAAATGGACTCTATATATTCAAACCAAGTCTGGACATTGGTGGATCAACCTGAGGGAATCGTTCCTATAGGGTGCAAATGGATCTACAAAAGAAAGCTTGGGGCGAATGGGAAGGTACTGACCTTCAAAGCAAGGCTGGTGCAAAATATTATACTCAAAGGCAAAGAGTTGACTATGAGGAAACATTTTCACCAGTTGCTATGTTTAAGTGCATTAGAATACTACTAGCCATAGCAGCATGGTATGACTATGAGATATGACAAATGGATGTAAAGACTGCTTTCCTCAATGGAGACATCAAAGAAGAAATTTATATGTCTCAACCCGAGGGATACACTAGGAAGTGAGCATAAGGTATGCAAACTTCAGAGATCAATATATGGTCTGAAGCAGGAGTCAAGGAGTTGGAACCTCATATTTGATAGCACTATCAAAGAGTTTGGTTTTGCTAATAATCCTGAGGAACCATGTGTGTACAAGAAAGTTAGTGGGAGTGCAGTGACATTCCTAGTGCTTTATGTTGATGACATCCTACTCATTGAGAATGATGTAGGATTACTGCAATTGACTGAAGTATGGTTAGCAAGTAAATTCTCCATGAAAGACATGGGTGAAGCGTCATATGTATTGGGAATACAAATCTATAGAGATAGATCAAAGAGGATGCTGGGACTCACCCAAGTCACTTATATCAATACCATTATGAAACGATTCTCTATGGAAGAGTCCAAGAGAGGATACTTATCAATGTGTCATGATATTACTCTATCTAAAGCTTTATGTCCCAAAGCAGATGAAGAGATAGAGATGATGACACATATTCCATATGCGTCAGCCATTGGTAGTATCATGTATGGTGTGATATAGACATGTCCTGATGTTGCTTACGCTCTGAGTGTTATAAGCAGATATCAGGCAAACCCTCGTCCAATGCATTGGAAGGCCGTGAAAGATATTCTTAAGTACTTGAGAAGGACTAAGAACTTGTTCATGGTCTATGGGGGTGGATAATTGAAATAGGAAGGCTACACGGATTCTAGCTTCCAATGTGACGTAAATGATTCGAAATCAACCTCTGGCTTTGTATTCATGCTTAATGGTGCAGCTGTCTCTTGGAAAAGTTCCAAGTAAGACACCGTTGCGGATTCAACCACTGAAGCTGAATATATTGCTGCATCTGATGCAGTTAAAGTGGTAGTTTGGATGAGGAATTTTGTCCAAGAGTTGGGCGTTATTCCTAATGAAGTTGATCCAGTCCCGTTGTACTGGAACAACACTGGTGTCGTTGCGCAAGCAAAGGAACCAAGGTCTCATCAGCGATCCAAACATGTACTGAGGAAGTTCCACATCATACGGAAGATAGTGGGAAGAGGAGACATATCAGTTGAAAGAGTCCCCTCTGCGGATAATGTTGCTGATCCACTTACATAGCCCTTGCCAGGACCATTGTTTGAAAAGCATCGCAAAACAATGGGATTAAAGTTAAAGGTAGTTGGCTCTAGGGCAAGTGGGAGATTGTTAGAGTAGATGCCCTGCAAGCCAACGGTTGGCTAGGAAATTTATTGACTCAAGTGAAATAAACAATCTTTATTTTAATATAATTTAACTTTTAATGGTCTTGTTATACTTTATCTGTATACCCATGCAATCAGCATAGATAAAGTCCTTGATTATGCTTTAATACAAATGAATCGTAATTCGATGTTGAAACTCATTTGTAAACACTGCATATTCTAAATTCGTTCCTAGTCAATTCAGCCGCCTAAAACAGGGATAAAGGCCGCTTGAGCTCGAGACTAGCATCTGTGATGTTGTGTACTGCGTTTCTTGGTAAGGGCAGAGAGATTTCCAAACATGCATATGGGTAGTCATATGATGATTATACCGAACAACCCTCCCTCGGACTGTCCAAGTGGTTATCATTCATCGAGAGGATAAGTCCGTGATTATGATTGTACACCATTAGTTCTTATGACCCGGGACAACATTGAGGCTCTATATGCTAGGGCTGTGCTTTGACTCGTTTACCGGCTCCAGGAGAGTCATCAGGTGGCGAGGTTGGGTATAGTTGCGACACATATAGGAGCCAGTGCATTGTAGTCGGGGATTCACCGCTCACCTGCAGGTGTGGATATCCTATGTGATCTAATGAAATAATAGTGCATGGAATCTCTGGCCAGAGTATGAGATGTACGTTGGAGAATGAGTTCTCCAATAGTACACGCGATGCCACTATTATAATTATCACATAGTTATCGAATTATTATGCAACCCTCGATGAATCAATGGTTGCAGATCGATCGGGATATATGAGATGAAGGGACCGTACTATACGTTAATTATAATCGACTGGTTCTTGCAGGCACTATCAGTGATACCTAGGGGATCATGGGGCAATGCTACTAGACGCTCTTACCATGATCCGATGGGTGCAATCAGAAATGAGTTCTGACATTCTTGATCAAGGTGTTGATGAAAAGAATGAGGCTAACTAGGGTAAGCCCGAATAAAGAAATATGTCCTGAATCACAAAGAGTTGTGAACCCACGGCTAGCTGTATCCCTGAACCATTGAGGGTCACACAAGCACTGGTTTATTTGTTCCCGTTGAGATAATAAATTCAATGAGTTGAATTTATAAGAAATAAGTTTGATATGATCAATCGATAAGCTTATAAATAAAGTTTATAAAAGCTTATAGAAATTTTGAGAGCATGACTGTTAAGACAGTCAAATGAATACACATGCCTTATTTAGACATTGGTGATCTCGAAATTAAAGTGTGCATCATAATAACAATAAGTTGAAATTGTCACATCGATGATATTGGATCATTGATCGAGATTATGATTGGATTAATGTAATGGGAGCATGGATAATGGGCTTGTAAGAGTATAAGCCCATCATGCTATTTTATTAAAGTTCAAACGGGCTTTAATAATTGTATTATATTTTAATGAGTTAAAATATAACCCATTAAGTTTTATAAAATATGGTATTGATTTATGAAATATTCATGATACCATAATTTTAGAAACTTGCATACAAAGCAAAATAATATTAATGCATGATATTCTCACAATATATGTATTAATATTCGAGATTACATTTAATATGTCATGGATTTAGAATCTTTAGTTAACTTAATTAATTGGATTAATTAAGTGAAAAGAAAGATTATAAATATAATTAAAATAATTTTTTTTTTATTCTAATAAAAAGGCATGCATCGAGAATGGCCAAGATATGGGATGCAATTTTGAAATATTTAATTAACTTAATTAATGATATTAATTAAGTAAATTAAATATTAGAAAAAGATAATAAGGATTTGATCCTTATTTACGTGAAAGGCATCCAAGATATAAAAGAAGAGATTCATTAGGTTTCGGCAATTTTTTTTTGGAATTTCAAAACAAAAGGTTGCTCTCGAAAATCTCTCTCAAAACCAAGAAAAATTGGGCTTACTGTGTTGAGTCAATTTCTTCTTCGTGTTCCATCTCTACGCAAAAGTTTTTCTAAATTTCTAGTGCAATTTAGAAAAGAAACAAATATTCCAGTCGTGGACCGGATTAGGAGATCGAAGAAAGTTCGTAGGGATTTACAACAAGAGCTACGTCCGCTAATACCGGTGTAGTTGGAGCCACGTGATTTATTCACCAAAGGTATAACTTTTAAACATCCTTTTATGTTTATGTTAAAATCATACGAGCGCCCAAAGCAAAACATATTTTGATTATCAAAATAAATTAAAATTTTAAAACTTCCGCTGCGTTTGGGCGTGTAGAAAACCGAGATCCAACAGTTAGGTTGCATGGCATGCCTAGGACTATTGTTTCCGATCGCGATGTTAAATTCTTGAGTTAATTTTGGAAGACGTTGTGGGTTAAACTTGGCACAAAATTGTTGTTTTCTACTACATGTCATCCTCAAACGGATGGACAAACTGAAGTTGTCAATAGAACTTTAGGAACACTTTTGCGTGCTATTCTTAAAAAGAACTTAAAGAATTGGGAAGATTGTTTACCATTTGTTGAGTTTGCGTATAATCGTTGCATGCATTTAACTACACATTATTCGCCATTTGAGATTGTTTATGGTTTTAATCCTTTGACTCCGTTGGATTTGATGTCTTTACCTGTGAGTGAAAGGTTAAATATGGATGGCAAAAAGAAAGCTGAATTTGTTAGGGGTTTGCATGAAAAGGTCAAGGCCAATATTGAAAAGAAGAATGAGAAAAATGCCAAGCAAGCCAACAAGGGAAAGAAGAAGGTGGTATTTGAGAAGGGAGATTGGGTGTGGTTACACTTGAGGAAGGAAAGGTTCCCCGAGAAGAGACGTTCAAAGCTATTACCTAGGGGCGATGGACCGTTTCAAGTCCTTGACAGGATCAATGACAATGCCTACAAACTCGACCTACCAGGTGAGTATAACGTGAGTTCTACTTTTAATGTTAGTGACTTGTCGTTGTTTGATGTAGGTGACGAGCTGGATTTGAGGACAAATCCTTTTCAAGAAGGGGATGATGATGCGAACACGGATGGTCAGGCGCCAAGGAAAGCATGGGACCCTTTGGAGTTGCCGGAGGGACCAATCACGAGGGGACGATTGAAGAAGTTCAAGGAAGCGTTGCACGGACTTATGAGCAATGAAGAAGGTCTTACAAGCAAGGTGCAAAGTGCTGGAGGGTTTTGATGCATGGAAGTGAGTTTGGAAGTCACAAGAACATTATTCAAGTGATAGATGAAGTTGAGTCCAGCAGCATCGGCGACCGAGCAGTCAAATATTACCGCCCGAGCGCCATACTTACTGTCCGAGCGCGAGTAGTACAGAAGCCTTGGCGCTCGAGGGGTAATATTCTACCGCCCGAGCGCGAGTCAGTTTCGGGAAGAATCCTAGTTTCCTAGTTAGAGTTTTAATTATTATGGCAACTAGATTTTTTTTGTTATCTTTTGATATAAACATATGTTGCACAAAATTTTGGAGAACTTTTCAGATTCATTATTTGATATTTTATCAAAGTTTAGAGTTTTCTCTCAAACTTTTCAAAGCTTCGCTTTGTTATTAAAAAATCAAACTTATCAAAGTTTTTAACTTTGTGGCGTTTGTCAGTCGTGACTTGTCGTTGTTTGATGTAGGTGACGAGCTGGATTTGAGGACAAATTCTTTTCAAGAAGGGGATGATGATGCGAACACGGATGGTCAGGCGCCAAGGAAAGCATGGGACCCTTTGGAGTTGCCGGAGGGACCAATCACGAGGGGACGATTGAAGAAGTTCAAGGAAGCGTTGCACGGACTTATGAGCAATGAAGAAGGTCTTACAAGCAAGGTGCAAAGTGCTGGAGGGTTTTGATGCATGGAAGTGAGTTTGGAAGTCACAAGAACATTATTCAAGTGATAGATGAAGTTGAGTCCAGCAGCATCGGCGACCGAGCGGTCAAATATTACCGCCCGAGCGCCATACTTACTGTCCGAGCGCGAGTAGTACAGAAGCCTTGGCGCTCGAGCGGTAATATTCTACCCCCCGAGCGCGAGTCAGTTTCGGGAAGAATCCTAGTTTCCTAGTTAGAGTTTTAATTATTATGGCAACTAGATTTTTTTTGTTATCTTTTGATATAAACATATGTTGCACAAAATTTTAGAGAACTTTTCAGATTCATTATTTGATATTTTATCAAAGTTTAGAGTTTTCTCTCAAACTTTTCAAAGCTTCGCTTTGTTATTAAAAAATCAAACTTATCAAAGTTTTTAACTTTGTGGCGTTTGTCGGTCGTGACTTGTCGTTGTTTGATGTAGGTGACGAGCTGGATTTGAGGACAAATTCTTTTCAAGAAGGGGATGATGATGCGAACACGGATGGTCAGGCGCCAAGGAAAGCATGGGACCCTTTGGAGTTGCCGGAGGGACCAATCACGAGGGGACGATTGAAGAAGTTCAAGGAAGCGTTGCACGGACTTATGAGCAATGAAGAAGGTCTTACAAGCAAGGTGCAAAGTGCTGGAGGGTTTTGATGCATGGAAGTGAGTTTGGAAGTCACAAGAACATTATTCAAGTGATAGATGAAGTTGAGTCCAGCAGCATCGGCGACCGAGCGGTCAAATATTACCGCCCGAGCGCCATACTTACTGTCCGAGCGCGAGTAGTACAGAAGCCTTGGCGCTCGAGCGGTAATATTCTACCGCCCGAGCGCGAGTCAGTTTCGGGAAGAATCCTAGTTTCCTAGTTAGATTTTTAATTATTATGGCAACTAGATTTTTTTTGTTATCTTTTGATATAAACATATGTTGCACAAAATTTTGGAGAACTTTTCAGATTCATTATTTGATATTTTATCAAAGTTTAGAGTTTTCTCTCAAACTTTTCAAAGCTTCGCTTTGTTATTAAAAAATCAAACTTATCAAAGTTTTTAACTTTGTGGCGTTTTTCGGTCGTGCTTGTGCGGATTGTCGTCGACTTGTTCTTCGAAGGTTCGTTATAATCTCGGTTGTTTATCTCGTGATTATTTGTTGCTAGACTTTTCATAGTTTAGAGGTGAAAATCACAACACACACACTTGATTCAAAAGATCGGGACAACAACGATTCTTTGTTCGTCAGTGAATTGAGGGCGCGATTTGATTTTAATCGTGTTTGCTATTCGTTCGTACAAAGATTCACATCATCAGCCATATCTGGTTTGAATTCTATACCCTCCTGAAAGGAATCTATAATAGTTCTGTACTTGTTCAGCATATTAATATCAATAATGCGGTCAAATCAGAAATACAAGTACATCATAATCTAACTCGACCTCATTCTCTTCTTACTGTAGTATACAATATTTCACAGAAATCTCTGATATCAATCTTTCTTTCCCAACAAGTAAGGGAATCAATACTACAGTACAAACAGACTCAACAGATACAGCATATCTCGATGCAACTCAGTCAAAGATAATCGTAGGGAATGCATTAGTATATATCAATACCTATGCAATATAATCATAAAAGAACAGTACCTGCCACTCTATCATCAGGTGTGTCCGGTGTCTGTTCCTCGGTCTTCTGCTCCCTAAAATCTACCGGAACTTCTCTGAGGACAAACTCTAGCAAAGTGTCCCGGCTGTCTACAAATATGGCAACTACCAGTCACTCCCTGGCATTGCTCTGTGGAATGTCTTCCTCCGCAAGTTCTGCAATATACTCCAGTATAACTTGGGCTGGAACCACTGGAGCTAGACGAACCACTAAGTCCGCTCCCTAACTTCTTGAATGGCTTCTTTCGAGCTTTCAGCAAATCTTGCTTTCCACTCGTGCTGCCGCGATCAAATCGGAGAGGGGATTGCTGTGTCTGGGGTTGCATCGCAAACATCCTTTTTAGTTGTCTAATCAGACTCGCCTCCGCTCTCTTCGCTCTACTCAAGGCATCAACAAAATGGTAAGGTCACTGCATATTCATCAGTGCAACTATCTCCGAGTTCAATCCTCTGATGAACTGATCCGCTACAGCTTCATCATTCCCAATCACATTAGGAGCAAAACGCAGTAGAGTAGAGAATTTCGCAACATATCCTTCAATATTCAGTTGACCTTGTCTCAAATTCTCAAACTCTTCTTTCTTGTCCTCCCGGTACGAAACTGAGAAAAATCTTCGATAAAATTCAGTTCTGAATATTTCCCATGAAATCACTGTACCTTTCTGTTCTAGCATTCTTTTACTTGTAATCCACCAACTTCTGGCAGTCTCTCGTAACTGGTGGAATATCAGTTTAATTCTCTGCTCATCTGAATAATCAAGTAAATCAAACAGTATTTCTATGTCATCAAACCAGTTCTCACAATCTTCAGACGTCTCGACACCACTCAGAATAGGCGGCTGAAATAACTGAAATTCTTCCAACTGTATTTCCATCTGAGTTTCTGATACATCTATCTGTTCAGTCGAAGTACTACCCCTTTCTGGAATTCTCCGTGGAGGTATATCTGCTTATCAAAACATTAGTACTCAAATACTACAAATCCGTTCCAATCTTTCTCTGATCATCTTACTGCTGATCATGAATCAGATCTGATTCATACTCAATAATACATATTACCAATTCAAATCAGATAATTAGATAACATGTATATCAAAGCAGTAAATCATAGTTTCATGCTAGCATACATAATGTAAATCAACATTAACATAAATCTCATGCTAGCAATCACATGCAAGGAAAGAAAACTCACTCTACCCCGCTCATTCTCTTCTATCTCAGTCTAAAGGATCTATCGCTCTGATACCACCTGTTGTGGGGACCCGGACGCTAATCATCTTCTTAATCATCTTTGGGATTTAATTATCAATTACGAAAAACAGGGTCTAAAAATTTTTTTTCTTTAAAATGCGGAAGGTAATGGAATCAATCTATTATACAAACCAGTATAATAATACAAATCTTGTACAACATGCTTCTAGTTGAAACTAATCTAAGGTTTAACTACTAAATTTCAAGTATTAAACCAAGTCTACATCCAAGTCCGGAATCACCACTCTAATCTCGATCTCTCATCATCTTCTTGACCTTGATCTTATCCCACCTGTTGTCATGCACACATACAAAACAAGACAACAGCCAGATACTCCGGTGAGAATAAATCTCAGTATAAAACATGTATACATGCATATACACAATATAAATCATAAAGCATATTATCATGCATAAAATTCATAACAATAGGTTTCATAGTCTAGGAAACCAAATCAAGATAAGCATGCAGTAACAATGGATTTCATAATCTCTGGAATCAAAATAAAATAAGCATGCAACTCATTTCAATTCATATCTTGACTCGACTCGACTCTAACTCTAGGGATCCCGGTGTGAATAAGACGTCACTGTCTGTCACCTACCCTCCCAATCGGGGTAACTGTACGTCTTATTCCTAGACTTCGGTCCTGTCTGTATCGAATGTCTATAATCGGATTGAATCTGATCTGAAGCGTCGATACCACCGAACATCTAGTTTAGCAAGTCTGCCAATGACTCTCCTATTTCAATGCTTGAATATAAATCTATAAACAAGACATAATCATAATCAAATATAAATAATAAATCTAGTATGTGATTTAGGGAAACTCCAATCAAGTCTGATTCGAGTCGTATCTCCCGAATTCACATGAATTATACCTTTCTCTTCTCGGTCTGATGAAGACGAAGTCTTGTATTCCAATCTGTCCATATCCAAATCTGATAATGACAATCATATAAATACCATATCAGTATATAACTCAATTCAAGACCTGTTCTGATCAATACTCAAAACGGTATATAATCTGATCCATATCTGAACAAGGTACAATCTAATTCATATCAATGATATCATGATACAATCGAAATCATTACTGACTCTGATCAATATCAATCTACTGATATTATGACGGCATAATAATACAGTCACGATAACCCCGTCTATCTCAACATCACAGATATAATACCAGAATTCATAACCAGTATTAGTACAACTCATAATCTAAATAATAACACAACTCTGATATAGAATCTTAACTAAATCAACTCTGAAATTCATAACAATTTCATAAACAGTCTATTCTTTAATCTGACTTCAGTTATACAATGTCTACTGTAGCAAAAACATCATATCTGATTCATATTCAATTCTGAAAATATCATAACTTCAAATCATGTCTAAACGTAACGAAACTTACGTCCAGTTGTAGCCTGCGTCGATAGTAACACAGTATTGAAGTCAGATTCACAATCGGACGGATGGATCTCCAAAATCTTCAATCACAATTTGAAATCCTTCCTCGGAGCCTTTTCTTGATTCCTCTCTGAATTGTGAAGAATAAATTGATTGTATATATATATATATATATATACTGCATGCAACACCAGGAAACGTGGCTTATTTTTCATGCTGCACGTCACACCGCGGGTGCGCTCATTCCATAACCGCGGGTGCGCTCAGTGTAATGATATACATCAACTTTTCCGAAAGCTTCGACCGCGGGTGCGCTTAGTCCTGTAACGCGGGTGCGTTGACCTCACTGTAGCAGCACCGCGGGTGCGCTGCCTCTGGAACCGCGGGTGCGGTGTTGCTACTGTAATTCTATTCAACTTTCTGTCCATGCACCGCGGGTGCGGTGCTTCTGGACCGCGGGTGCGGTGACCCTACTGTAAAAATGGCCAACTTTCTGCCTATCCACCGCGGGTGCGGTGCTTCTCTAGGCGCGGGTGCGGTCCCTTTCTTCAAGCAACACTTCATAATCTCATTCAGTGCCTCTCATTACATGTCATGCATACTCATATCTTCCGAATATCACATCAATGAAGACTAATAAATCTCCAGCCTTACAAACGACAGTTAAAGAGGTAAGCTTTTCAAGCTAGAGGGCAAGGGACAAATACTAATGTGCGAGGTGGCCACAAAGGAAAAGGCAAGATGGAGCAACGCAATAAGCCTTCTTTGCCTTCGTCAGATACGGAGCGACCTGTGTGTCCTAAGTGTGGCAAGCCACACAAAGGTGAATGTTTGGTTGGTAGTGGTCGATGTTTTAGATGCAAGGAAATGGGGCACACAGAACAGAAGTGTCCTCTTTCTTCGAATCATGGAAAAGTTCAAGGAAGAATTTTTTCAATGACCAAAGAAAGTGCTAATCCTGATTCTTCAGTGATATCAGTTAATATTTTAATCTTCGACAAGAAAGCACTTACAGAAAGTGCTAATCTTGATTCTTCAGTGATATCAGGTAATATTTTAATCTTCGACAAGAAAGCTCTTACATTAATTGATACTGGTGCGACACACTCTTTTATGTCTGAAGTGTTCATGCATTCTTGATCTGTTGAACCTACTGTTATGCCATTACACTTCAATATTGTGTTGCCCTCTGGAGATGAAATTTGTCCTACTAGTATCCTTAAGGCTGGTTCTGTTCAAATGAGTACGAGATTATTTTTTGCTGATCTTATTGTTATTCCGATGGTTGCATTTGATGTTATTTTGGGCATGGATTGGTTATCTTCTTATCATGCGGTGATTGACTGTGTGGGCAAGACAGTGAAGTTTTTAGCCGATGACCATGAGATGGATGTATTTGTTGGTCTAGGCTCCTCGATGAGTATTCCTATTATTTCTTGTCTACAAGCTACTAAAATGTTGCACAAAGGTTGTAATGGTTTTCTTGCTTTACTGGTGGATGTGCGAAAGGATAGTAATATGAAATTACAGGATATTGGTGTGGTTCAAGATTATCCTGACGTATTTGCAGATGATGTGCCTGGATTACCACCTGATCGAGAGGTGGAGTTTGTTATTGATTTAATTCCAGGTACAGCTCCAATCTCTAAAGCTCCAGACAGAATGGCTCCGACTGAGATGAAAGAATTAGAGAATTAATTGCAGGAGCTATTAGATAAAGGTTTTATCCGGCCTAGTTCATTGCCATGGGGAGCTCCGGTTTTATTCGTGAAAAAGAAGGATGGATCGTTGAGATTATGCATTGATTATCGAGAACTCAACAAGGTAACTGTTAAGAACAAATATCCTTTTCCACGTATTGATGATCTTTTTGATCAATTGCAAGGAGCCACCTTGTTTTCAAAAATCGATCTTCGATCCGGATATCATCAATTGAAGGTAAAAACGGAGGACATACCAAAGACTGCATTTAGAACGAGGTATGACCATTATGAATTTTTGGTGATGTCGTTTGGACTAACCAATGCTCCTTCAGTTTTCATGGATTTAATGAATCGTGTCTTTAAGCCGTATTTGGATAGTTTTGTCATTGTTTTTATTGATGACATCTTGATTTATTCAAAGACACGAGAACTTCATCGTGAGCATTTGAGGATGGTGTTGCAGCTGTTGAGGGATAAGCAATTGTATGCTAAGTTAAAGAAATGTGAGTTCTGGTTGGAGCAGGTGGCATTTTTGGGCCACATCGTTTCAAGAGAAGGAATTTCGGTTGATCCATCCAAGATTGAATTCATTAAGCAATGGTCCATTCCAAAGACAGTGTCAGAGGTAAGAAGTTTTCTTGGTTTGGCACGATATTACAGAAGATTCATAGCGGATTTTTCGAAGATCTCATTGCCATTGACGAGTTTGACACGAAAGGCTACCAAGTTTGAATGGACCATAGAATGCCAACAAGCATTTCAAACATTGAAAAATAAGTTAACTTCTGCCCCTGTTTTAGTACTTCCTTGTGGTACTAAAGATTTTGTTGTGTATACAGATGCTTCAAAGCAGGGGTTAGGTTCCGTATTGATGCAGCGTTGGAAAGTGATAGCATATGCTTCTCGTCAGTTGAAGGAATACGAGAAGAATTATCCCACTCATGATTTGGAGTTGGCGGCTGTGGTTTTTGCTTTAAAAATTTGGCGGCATTATCTATATGGTGAGAAATGTGAAATATTTACGTATCACAAAAGTTTGAGTTATTAGTTTTCGCAGGAGGAATTGAATATGAGGCAGCAGAGAAGGTTGGAACTTGTGAAAGACTATGATTGCACCATTAGCTATCATCCTGGTAAAGCTAATGTGGTTGCAGATGCTTTGAGTCGCAAGTCGAGTTCTTTATTGGGATATATGATTCCTAAACCTTTGTTGCTAGATTTGAAAAGGAATGAGATCACTTTAGTATCTCCAGGTTCAGTAGCTCGATTATCTGCATTAGTTCTTCACTCAAATTTATTTGATCGAATTTTGAAGGGACAACAGTCTGACGATCAATTATTGGAGTTGAAGAGAAAAATTGATCTGACACGAGTTTCGGAGTTTGGGTTGAACCGTGATGGTTTATTGACCTTTCGAGGTAAGATATGTGTTCCTATGAATGATGACATTCGAAAAGATGTACTTCTTGAAGCTCATACATCGCCATATTCTGTACATCCCGATATTAACAAGATGTATCAAGATCTTCTACGTCTTTACTGGTGGCCAGGTATGAAGAAAGATATCATGTTATTTGTTTCTGAATGTCTAACCTGTCAGCAGGTTAAGATTGAGTAACAGAGATCGATGGGATTGTTGCAATCCTTGCCTATACCTCAATGGAAGTGGAAGCACATACCTATGGATTTTGTTGTTGGGTTGCCAAGGACGCAAAAGGGCTTCAATTATATTTGGGTGATCGTAGATCGATTGACCAAGTCATCTCATTTTCTTCCTGTCAAGACGACGTATTCTATGAATCAATATGTTGAGGCTTATATCCAAGAGATTGTGAGACTTCATGGAATACCGGTATCGATAGTTTCAGATCGTGATCCAAGGCTTACATCTGAGTTCTGGAAGAGTTTACATCGAGCCTTGGGAACGAAATTGGCTTTTAGTACCGCCTACAATCCTCAAAGAGACGGTCAATCAGAAAGGGTTATCCAAATACTTGAAGATATGCTAAGGGCTTTTACAATTTATGTCCCAGGAAGTTGGGATTCCAAGTTGCCTATAATAACAGCTACCAGTCTTCTATCGGCATGGCACCTTATGAAGCTTTATATGGAAGAAAGTGCCGATCTCCTTTGTTTTGGGAAGAGGTAGGTGAAAGGAAGATGTTGGGCCCGGAGTTGGTTCAACAAACAGCAGATGTTGTGGCATTGATCCAAGAAAGAATGAGGACCGCTCAGTCTCGACAGAAGAGTTATGCCGATGTTCGACGACGACCTTTAGCCTTCGAGGTTGGTGATCATGTATTTATTAAGATAGCTCCTCTCAAGGGAGTTATGCGATTTGGCAGGAAAGGTAAGTTAAGTCCTCGATACATTGAGCCATTTGAGACTCTAGATAAGATTGGAGACCGAGCCTATCGTCTTGCATTACCACCGGACTTGGATCGAGTTCACAACATATTTCATGTTTCTATGCTACGTAAGTACCTTTCTAATCCATCTCATGTTCTTTAGTACGAGTCATTGGATCTTTTACCTAACCTAAGATACAAGGAAATGACGGTTCAAATTCTTGATCGCAAAGTTAAAGTGTTGAGAAACAAAGAAATTGGCCTTGTCAAAGTTCTTTGGAGGAATCAAGTGATTCAAGAGGCTACGTGGGAACCGGAAGAAGAGATGAAACATCGTTATCCGAGTTTATTTGGCGGTAAGCAAATTTCGAGGACGAAATTTTTATAAGGAAGGGAGATTGTAATATCCCGACCTTTTATCATGTTATTGTTGATGGTGTAATTTATGATTTATTGTGATAAGGTATGGTTATAGATATTTTAATGGTTATTGGTTATGGATATGTTTATTGGAATGGTTAAATATGGTTATTATTTGGAGTTATGTTTATGGTTAGTGTTGTTATGGTAATGAATGAGTTTGGTTGATGGTTGTGTTGGATGAATTGAGGATGTATTGGGATGCTAATTTTGTGGGTATAGAATGGTATTGGAAAAGGTTGGATTTAAGGTGACTTGAGCATGATTTTTGGTGCCAGGGACAGCGCCGCAGCACCGAAAGGCAGCGCCAGCGCTGCAGGGCCGAAGCCCTGGCGCTGAAGAGCTGCACGTGCCGCAGCGCCATTCGGGCGACGCCGCGGCGCTAGTTGTGCGAGAATTGTTATTTTAAAACACGTTTTTGGTGTCTTTGAAGGCTTTTTAAACCATTTCTAGATGCTTCTCCACAATTCTTTCTTCTTCCATTAATCTCCATCGGTTCTAGCTCATTTTTCTCTCCAAGGTTCTCTCCATTTCTTATCTTCAAGTTCAAGGGTTCTAGTGGAATTATTAGTGTCTCCTACCTAAGATTTCAAGCTACAAAGTAAGGTTTCTTTATTTTTGGGAGTTGAAAGGGTTTGTAATATTAAAGATTAAGTTAGGTTCTTTGATTCATTGGATTATTGGTGATGATTTATGGTTATTATTGTGATTATTGTCGTAGGATTCATTCAAGATCATCATAGCCATCATAGTGCTTGTGGGTTGTAAGTAGAAGCTTCCTTTCAAATGCTCACATGATATATATGTATATAAACCATGTTTATTGATGTCTAACTCCTTCCATTGTTATATTACTGATGTTTGTATTGTTATTTGTTCATTGATCCAAGAATACCATTGAATTCATTTATAAGGAGCTAGTACTCTATTGTTGCCTACCAAGTATTTGTTAAATTGCCTCAATGAAATTTCCCATGATCAAAGCCAAGGAAATGATAGTTAATCTACGCATGTCATTGGCCAAGTTCATGATTATGAGTATCTCTCACAGTTTTGATATATATTTATATCAAAGAGATACTCTCCACAGGTCACGGGTCACAGAATTATCATTTCTTTTCTTTTAATTCATGCCATGAAATACCATGTAGATTGCTTTGTTATCTATTATTCATTGAAGATGGTATTATTCATTGTTCATTACCATTACTATAGCCATGTTTCAAGCCAAGCCATGTATATGTACTTGTTATGTATAGCTTCTTACTTACTGAGTTTTATCTCATTCCAGTTAACGTCATGTGATGCAGGTGAGAAGAAAGCTTGAAAGGGATTGTCCCAGATAGAAGAAGCATATGGAATGAGGAAGGGAAAATTTTGGCATGTAAAATCGTATTTGATGGGTTGAATATTGGATAGTTATGTTTGTTTAAGTTTGCAACTTTTGGGGAAATAATTGTATATTTTGTTAATAATATTGAATGATGGTTTAATGTTCAAAAGAAAAAAAATGGTTATGGCAAAATTTAGTCAAGTTTTTATTTTTATACATGTTAATTGTTTATGTTTCCCTTTCAAATGTTAAGGCTTCCGTGTATGTGATTTCTTTAAATTTAAGTTTCATGGGAGTGGGTTGTTTCAGGTTTGAATGAATTTCGTAACACTTTGGTTTTCAGTGAATACATCGGATTCAAACATCCTTTTGCGTTTAAATTCCTCTGGCAACATTAACGAGCCAGTAACACACTCGAATGAAACGAGAATCTGTCCCACCTTGAAAGTAGCCTTCTTGACTAGTTCACTGTCTTCCTCTGATAACAAGTCTTCACCTTCTTCCTCATTATCTTCAGTAGCCTTCCTCCCAAATTTTTTCCTCTCTCTGAATGATTCCTCCATCTTAGATCTACGCTTAGCAACTTTTTCTCTCAACAAACGTCGTTTTTGGGTCCGAGAAAGAGGTTTTGGAAAATTTAGATGTTTTACCCGTTTCCACATGCCGTCAGGGATTGCACTGGGAGGAACAATAAAACGGGATTTCCTTTCATATATTTTATCGGTGTCTAGAGGTGGTGGCCTCTGTATTATCTTCTAGAATGACTGCCGGTCACTTTTTCTCTTGCCATTCACCGACCCATGAAACGAGCCCTTTCTGAGGTCTTGGTTCTCCGGCCTTTTGGCCATGGATCCCCCACCATACCTCATATTCCTCCCACTATAATACATATCATCCCCACTGTAATAGCGGTCTTTTGCATGAAAAGTTTTTGTTTTCTTCTCCTTTACCTCACGTCATTTTCCAAGGTACCCAGCACTTCTTTATAGTAACTCCTAGCCTAATGGACTTGTCCTCAGCTCCATTCCTTCTCCTCTCATTTATTAAGAAACGCAAATTGGTACTGCTCACATTCACATTGGCCACTGGGGGAAAATGATTTTCATCCACTATCATTGTTTCGTTCTTCTCGGAAAATTTCAGGATCCCCTTGTTAATTCTTTCGTGCAAGACATTTTTGAAAGCCCAACAAGCATTAGTATTATGGTTGAAGGAATTGTGATACCTACAGTAGTCTTTTCCGTTGATCTCCTCCCTGGTGGGTGGCTTATAATCTGCGGGAAACGTTATAAACTTTTCCTTCACCAACTGTAACGTCTACCATTTTAAAAGAATGGAAATATATATATATATATATATATATATATATATATATATATATATATTTAATCCCGTTTTCACAAAATAACATTTAAAATAATCATATTTATTAGACAATAAAAATAGCGCAGTTTAATAATACCGAACATCATCCAAAAATCAAAGGTAAACCTAAACGAGTAAAACTCGTAATATCATCAACGTTAAAAAAATGTTTAACTCCCTCAAAACTAATAAATCAAATGCGGAATAACGTGCGGTCATCGGGTCGTGTCACCGCACCAGGGCTGCCTACTCAGAGTTCAGCACCTCCAGTCTCCTCGGCATCACGCTCACCTCCATCACACACGCCTAGGGATTCTAAAGACTCAACACACCTGTAACAGGAATAACAAGTATATATATATAGAACACAGCAGTGAAAAATAGCATACTCAACATACATTGCATGTCTGCAGTAAAATCGTATGCGTAAACGTGACCTGTCAAAACCTGGTAATAACCATAGCATGTATCATCGTATCAACATATACGTGTTAATTTTCTTAATTTGAATTATGTTCATTAGTTGTGACTTTCGTATCACCATGTCAGTCTATGGATCCATCTACGTGTAACCGCGGTACCCAACGGCGAGGACATCAGCGACAGCATTACCTGCCCACTGAGTTCCGGCCTTACATGTAACTGTGTCATCGTGTCATCGTGTTAGTCACAATTAAATCACTTCCTTCAAAACGTGTCATCATAATCACCACTTAAATAAAAGCATGCATATACATAATTTTTCATTTAAACCAAGCATGCAAAATATTTATCGTAATAAGTAAAAATCATAAACATGATTCATAAACATTCAAAAACATGATAATTAGTGCTCAGGGCACTGCCAGTACCAAAATCTCACCCAAGGTGCACAATGACCATTTTGCCCCTTGGAAACCCAAAAATTACCGTTTTACTCCTAAACCTCTAAAATTGACCCGAATCTTACCAAACTCCTTTAAACATCCCAAATCATGTTTAAAACCCTTCTTAGACATAAACTTGAGCCCAATTCCAAGCATAACCGATCTGTTTAAAAACTTCGGCCAGGGTCCCGGTTTTAATCCGAATCGACTCGAAACTTAACCGAAATTTTCCCAACTTTTATCACACCTTAAAAACACTATAATGCTCATATAACATTATCATCGGGCCCATAACCCCATGGCTGATAATTCAAGAAAAAACCATAATTTTCGTCCCATCCTTATTTGGCACCCAATTATCCTCATCTTCCCAAAACTCAGGCCCCTAGCCTACCTCGACGGTGAAAGATGATCAAATTTAGGTGCCCGAATGCGCAACGGAAGTTTTAAAATTGTTTTTCAAGAAGAAAAATCGAGCACCTCTACTAAGATGTGTAGCAAATACAAAACACAATAATATATGTCATACATAGAGTGTTTAGAAATGTACCTATCAATCACAAAGATTGATTATGGCTCCAACTAAGTTGTAAACAACTTAGATCTTGATGGTAGACAATCTACAAGCTTCACCTTGCTTTTGGAATCCTTCCTTCAAAATTAGGTCCACAACTAACAAGGTAGATCCACTCTAATTTTGCACTAGAAAAATTAGAGCATTTTTCTTTGAGATGTGCTTTCATCAACAATTGAAGAAGCAAAAATGGTGGAGAATGACATGAAAATTTCGTTCACGGTGAGGGGAGGAGAGAAGGAGGAGTGTTTTTCTTGATTGTAGAAAAATTTGAAGCAAAAAATTGCATGTCATGCCTTGGATATTGAAAAAGTTGCCTCCAACCCTTCACCTCTCTTGCATGCCTTCTACTTGGGCTTGTAACAATTACAAGGTCCATGTACTTTAATTTAAATGTCTCAAACACATGTGAGTCCATTTAAACTTTACTTGATTTTACTCAAGCTCACTAGTTTAATAATTATTTCTAATTGAGCTCTACAAGACCCATGGGTGTTTAATTAATCCAACACTTGAATTAATTTAATTATTTGGACTCTACTAGGTCCACTAGTGTTTAATTAATTCAACACTTGAATTAATTTAATTTAGTCCATAATAATGTATATGAAAATCACAATTTTCAAATACATTACTCGTTTGGCCAACTTTTAATTTAGGAACACTTGCTCAAATTAAAAGTTACATTCACCTTATAGAAGTCATACTTCTATTTTTCCTTATGATTATAAACTCCTTTATAAGCCGTTCAACACATTGAACTATTTTACTTCTCAACGGGATCTAGAAAGCTAGCACTTGTGTGGCCCTCAATGGTTCATTGATACAACTAGCCGTGGGTTCACATCTCCATGTGATTCGGACTAAACATGTCCTTATTCGAGCATACCCCAATTGCTCCATTCTTAATTATCAACTCTTTGATAACAAGAACGTCAGAACTCAAGTCTAATAATACCCAACCAATCATGTTAAATGCCAAGCAGCATCGCTTACATGATTCCCTAGGTATCAAATGATAGTGCCTGCAAGAACCATTCAATTATGGTTAGCGTACAGTACGGTCCTTTCATCTCATATATCCCGACCGATTCGACAACCATTGGTATATCAAGAGTTTTCAATGAACCGATACTATGTGTCATGTCGTAGTTGCATCGATGGTGTAATCTATGAAACCTCTTTCATAATTAAAACCATATTCTGATCAGAGATTTCAACCTACATACACATGAGAACACATAGGATATCCATACCCGAAGATAAGCGCTGAATCCCCGACTACAATGCATCGACTCCTATATGTTTCGACAGAACACCCAACCTTGCCACCTGAAGACCCCATGAGAGTCGGTAAACAAGTCAAAGTGTAATTCTAGCACATAGAGTCTCAATGTTGTCCCGGGTCATAAGGACTAATGGTGTACAACCATAAACTAGGACTTTTCCACTCGATAAGTGAGAACCACTTGGAAAGTCCTTTATGGAGGGTTGTTCAGTGCACTCTACAAGGAGCACCTATCTGCATGCTCGGACATCACAATGTTCCATACCAATGAAACATGGTACTCACATCGCAGATACTAGTCTCGAACTTGAACGGCCTGTATCCTTCTTAGCGGCGACTGAATCGACTAGGAACTGTTTAGAATATATAGTATTCCAAATATGAGTTTCATGATACTCATCATATGAGCATCTCATATTCTTTCTACTATTTGTATATTCAAGGGTTTTATCTATGCAACTAGCATGGGTATACAGATAAAGATGTGCCAAAATAATAATTTCAAATATTATTAAAATAAAGATTGTTTATACATAGAGTTTCATTGTGGACACTCGGCCAACACTTGGCTCGACGTGCACCTACTCTAACAATCTCCCACTTGCACTAGAGCCAACTACCCATATGCTTCAAACCCATCAATTCGCGATGCTACTCTAATAATGGTCCAGGTAAAGGCTTAGTTAGCGGATCAGGAACATTACCTGCGGTGCCGACTTTGTCAATCGAGACATCTCCTCTTTCCACAATCTCTTAGAGGATGTGGTACTTTCTCAATACGTGTTTGGATTTCTGATGAGACCTTGGCTCCTTTGCTTGAGCTATACCTCCCGTGTTGTCACATAACACCGGGACAGGAGCAACTCCATCAGAAATGACGTCCAATTCTTGGACGAAATTCTTTATCCAAACAGCCTCCTTTGCTGCATCTGATGCAGCAATGTATTCGGCCTCAGTGGTGGAATCCGCAGTACTGTCTTGCTTGGAACTCTTCCAAAAGACAGCAACACCATTGAGCATGAATACGAATCCAGAGGTTGAATTAGAGTCATCGATATCGCTTTGGAAGCTAGAGTCGGTATAGCCTTCCAATTTCAGTTCTCCACCCCCATAGACCAAGAACAACTTATTGGTCCTTCTCAAATACTTGAAGATGTCTTTCACAGCTTTCCAGTGTGGAAGACCGAGGTTGGATTGATATCTACTCACTACACTTAGTGCAAAAGCCACGTCAAGACGTGTAGATATCATCCCATACATGATGCTACCAACCGCAAATGCATAAGGAATGCTTGTCATCGCCGCTATCTCTGCATCAGTCTTGGGAGACATAGACTTGGATAGAGACACACCATGACACATTGGTAGATGTCCTCTCTTGGACTCATCCTTCGAGAACCGCTTCACGATGGTATCAATGTATGTGGACTGGGTGAGACCAAGCAATCTTTTTGATCTATCTCTATAGATCTGTATTCCAAATACAAAAGATTCTTCACCCAAGTCCTGCATCGAGAACTTACTCGCTAACCATATCTTAGTTGATTGCAACATCCCTACATCATTCCCAATGAGTAGAATGTCATCAACATAAAGCACAATTAATGTCACAGCACTCTCAGTGACCTTCTTATACACACAAGTTTCCTCAGGATTCTTAGCAAAACCAAACTCTTTGATTGTACTATCGAATCTAAGGTTCCAACTCCTAGATGCCTGCTTTAGACCATAAATAGATCTCGGAAGTTTGCATACCATATGCTCACTTCCGACAGATGTAAACCCTTCAGGTTGAGACATGTAAATCTCTTCCTTAATATCTCCATTAAGAAAGGCTGTCTTGACATCCATCTGCCATATCTCATAGTCATACCATGCAGCTATGACCAGCAATATCCTTATAGACTTGAACATTGCAACTGGAGAAAAAGTTTCCTCAAAGTCAACTCCTTGTCTTTTAGTATATCCTTTTGCTACCAATAGCGCCTTGAAGGTCAATACCTTCTCATCCGTCCCAAGTTTCCTCTTGTAAATCCATTAACACCCTATAGGAACAATTTCCTCAGGTGGATCCACGAGATTCCACACTTGGTTCGAATGCAAGGAATTCATCTCAGATTCCATCGCTTCAAGCCACTTGGATGAATCGGCATCAGATAACGCTTCCTTGAAGGTCCTTGGATCACATCCATGGTTAGGCTCATCATGGCCCTCTTCAAGAAGCAGACCATACCTCATAGGTGGTCTTGAGACTCTCTCGGATCTTCTAGGAGCTTGTATCTCCTCTTTTGGCTCTTCGGGTGTGGGTTCTACAATTGTGGGTATCTCTCGAACCTCTTCGAGTTCTATCATCTCTCCTTTTCTATCCAATAGAAATTCCTTTTCCAAAAAGGTTGCATTCCTAGAAACAAACAGCTTTGTTTCTTGGGATGATAGAAATAGTATCCAACATAATTCTTTGGATATCCCACAAAGTAACATAAAATGGATCGACTATCCAATTTATCTCCCACTACCTGCTTCACATAAGCAGGACACCCCCATATTCTAAGATAAGAATACTTGGGAGGCTTACCCATCCATGTCTCATATGGTGTCTTATCAACTGCCTTTGAATGAACATTGTTCAACAACAGTGCCGCTGTCTCAAGCGCATATCCCCAAAAGGATGGCGGAAACTCCGTGAACCCCATCATAGACCGAACCATGTCATTCAAAGTCCGGTTACGACGCTCCGAAACACCATTCAACTGTGGTGTAGCGGGCGGAGTCCACTGCGAGAGAATCCTATTCTCTCTAAGATACTCTTGGAACTCGGCACTCAAGTACTCACAACCTCAATCCGATCAAAATGACTTGATGCTTCGTCCCAACTGTTTCTCTACTTCACTTCTGAATTCTTTGAACCTTTCAAAGGCTTCAGACTTGTATTTCATCAAATACACATACCCATACCTCGAAAAGTCATCGGTAAAGCTGATGAAGTAGGCATGTCCATGCTTAGTGGTGATACTAAGAGGACCGCACACATCGGTATGGATCAAATCCAATAACCCTTTGGCTCGCTCCACATGGCCCTTGAAGGGAATCTTGGTCATCTTACCTTTTAGACAGGATTCACAAGTCGTGAGAGCATTAATATCAGACGTATCAAACATGCCCACTCCCACTAGCTTGTTCATCCTTCTTAGGTAAATATGTCCTAATCGAGCATGCCACAATTGTGCCGAATTTAGAGTAACTTGTTTTTGCTTGTTTGTTGTTGTTATTGCTTGGACATTGTTTAGTGGAATATCTTTCAATTTTAAGTTATAGAGATCGTTTTCAAGTTCTCCAGTACCAATTAAACATTCATTCTTGTAAATGTTGCAAACACCTTTGCTAAATAAACAAGAATATCCATCTTTATCAGGCATAGAAATGGAAACAATGTTTTCACCAAATCAGGTACAAGCAAAACATCTCTTAAAATCAACTTAAAATCATTGTTCAACAATAAGTAAACATCTCCTACGGCCTTGGCAGCAACTCTTGCTCCATTGCCCAATCTCAAGAAGGTCTCACTTTCACTAAGCCTTCTACTTCTTCCCATCACCTGTAACTCATTACAAAGATGTGAGCCACAACCGGTATCTAATACCCAAGAAGTAGAGTTAATTGAAATGTTTACTTCAATTTAGAACATACCGTTTCCAGAACTCTTCTGGGCAAGATATTCCCTGCAGTTACGCCTCCAATGTCCAGGCTTCTTGCAGTGATGACATACATCAGCAGTCTTGTCAGACTTAATTGGTGTGGCTGCCACAGCGGGACTCGGAGATTGCCTCTGCAAGGGCACGTTCTTCTTGGGACGTTGGAAAGAACGCTTCTTTCTCTTCCCATGTGGACCAATCTTCGTACCAGATGAAGAATCCACAAAAAGAACCGACTTCTCATCATTCCTGGAAGCCTGCATATAACACTCGGCTTTCAAGTCATGGTCACACCATTCCTTGTAAGTCTGCAATTCCTCAGGAGTGCAGTCAGTCGGAGCCTCAACAGGGCGCGACTTAGTCAGTGTATATGCTATCCTTTCTGAATTCAAGACGATTTTCAAGTTTCTTAGCCAAGTGAGGTAATTAGGTCCAGTTAATATGTGTTTTTCGAGTATTGCAGATAATGGATTGCGTATCGAAGAAATTGTCAATTTGTACTGAAAAGTAAAACAGATAAATGTTGATGACTATTTCAAAATATTTAGTAAGATATAAAGTATGGACTTTTACTTTATAAATGTTTACTCCCACTGTTTTGACATCTTTCACTACCCTCTAGTGAAAACGGGAAACTCCTTTCCTCAGTAGGTACGTAATGTCCAATTAGCGAATTATGATCCCGAATAATATCAGCCAATCACAATTCCTAAAAGGTAGTTTCCAATTGCATCTCCATGCAACCCTCTACGTAAACTTTTGTCTCACGTTTGATTAGAACCCAATAATATGACGTCGTTCATCTTCACGTGTCAAGCCTTACCCATCGATGTTGAACCTTAATGGACGTTCGCTATGAATTCCCCATAATATGAGCCGAAATCATGGGAGTTCCACGTAGTTCACATCACCATGTCAATGGATGTCACAGCTTTCCGGCACCCAGGGCCCCCCCAATAATATGAGCTGAGCCCCGAGTACGGGTAGCGTACATCATGCACCCATTGTCGATGGAAGACATGGAAATTATAAACAAATTTATAATTCCCCTTTTCGGGCTTGATATTAATTTTGAATCTTATTCAAAATGAGGGTTTTTTAATTTTGAAAGGTCTCATTATTAATTTTATTTAAAATCTCGCCATGTTTGATCGTATGTTTGCCGGATTCATGCAACTTTGTTATTATCATAATAATACCGCACATACTCATTATTTATAACATATCATGCATATATTATAAACAGTAAACAAAACAAGGATGATCAATCGCCCCAATACTAATGGCCCGTGTGAGCTAAACACGGGCCTAGGTCCAATCCTAGGGAAATGCATGGGATGCAAATGCAACTATTACATAAGCTTCCAATATTTACATGTCTTCGATCTTCATAATCATCAAGGCCACCATCTTCCAATCTTGATCTTCCACTATACTAATATTTACAAATAAATATCCATGGCAAATAGGGATATATCTCATGGGGTGGAAACGTGCAATAAACCAATCCCACTTTGATAATTATTACAATCATTCAACACAAAATATCCTTAGCATACAGCTAGCAAATTTGGTTTGGGCTTTTGATCATCCTTAATGCATGATATCACATATCATACACCATCAATTAATTATCACAATAATTAATTGATCCAATATTATATATCTTGATCCAATCACTAACCGCCACGATTATAAACTAAATTAACAAAGTATACAAACACCTTTGTCTACATTCTAATTAATTTATTTATAACCGAATTTCTTGTAAATCACCATTTACTATAAATAATTAAAGTCCAACTTAAATTATTTATTTAATGTGAAAATATTTGTAACTTTTATAAATTTAAACTTAAGGGTCCAAAAAATCATTTTTCACCAAAAACATTTTGGCTCATTTAAATTTCACAAATATGTTATCCATCCAATGGCCCAACAACTCAAGGCCCATGACACTTTGATATTTCAAAACACCTTTTGAAAACCCTAGTCGTCATCGCCGTCGCCGGATTCCGGCCAACAAGCAAAAAAATTTTAATTTTTTTATTTTGGAAGGGGGGATGTTCGGGCAGCCCCTTGGGCTGCCCTTGCTGCCCCAGAATCCCCAAAAACAGCCTTGATTTGTTTGCAAAAATTCATCTCATGCGGTTAGAAATCGTCCTCAATATAATATCTTGTATAAGCTACACAAAATAGTATCCATAGCTCATGATACCACTTGAAAGATGATCGATTTTAGGTGCCCGAATGCGCAACGGAAGTTTTAAAATTGTTTTTCAAGAAGAAAAATCGAGCACCTCTACTAAGATGTGTAGCAAATACAAAACACAATATATATCATACAAAGAGTGTTTAGAAATGTACCTATCAATCACAAGGATTGATTATGGCTCCAACTAAGTTGTAAAAAACTTAGTTCTTGATGGTAGATAATCTACAAGCTTCACCTTGCTTTTGGAATCATTCCTTCAAAATTAGGTCCACCACTAACAAGGTAGATCCACTCTAATTTTGCACTAGAAAAATTAGAACATTTTTCTTTGAGAAGTATGTGCTTTCATCAACAATTGAAGAAGCAAAAATGGTGGAGAATGACATGAAATTTCGTTCATGGTGAGGGGAGGAGAGAAGGAGGAGTGTTTTTCTTGATTGTGGAAAAAGTTGAAGCAAAAAATTGCATGTCATGCCTTGGATATTGAAAAAGTTGCCTCCAACCCTTCACCTCCCTTGCATCCCTTCTACTTGGGCTTGTAACAATTACAAGGCCCATGGACTTTAATTTAAGTGTCTCAAACACATTTGAGTCCATTTAAACTTTACTTGATTTTACTCAAGCCCACTAGTTTAATAATTATTTCTAATTGGGCTCTACAAGACGCATGGGTGTTTAATTAATCCAACACTTAAATTAATTTAATTATTTTGACTCTACTAGGTCTACTAGTGTTTAATTAATTCAACACTTGAATTAATTTAATTTAGTCCATAATAATGTATATGAAAATCACAATTTTCAAATACATTACTCATTTGGCCAACTTTTAATTTAGGAACACTTCCTCAAATTAAAAGTTACATTCTCCTTATAGAATTTATACTTCTATTTTTATTTACGCTTATAAACTCCTTTATAAGCCGTTCAACACATTGAACTATTTTACTTCTCAACGGGATCTAGAAATTTAGCACTTGTGTGACCCTCAATGGTTCATTGATACAACTAGCCGTGGGTTCACATCTCCATGTGATTCGGACTAAACATTTCCTTATACGAGCATACCCCAATTGCTCCATTCTTACTTATCAACTCCTTGATAACAAGAATGTCAGAACTCAAGTCTGATATTACCCAACCAATCATGTTAAACGCCTAGCAGCATCGCTTACATGATTCCCTAGCTATCAAATGATAGTGCCTGCAAAAACCATTCAATTATGGTTAGTGTACAGTACGGTCCCTTCAACTCATATATCCCGACCGATTCGACAACCATTGGTTTATCGAGAGTTGTCAATGAATCGATACTATGTGTCATGTCTTAGTTGCATCGATGGTGTAATCTATGAAACCCCTTTCTAATTACCACCATACTCTGATCAGAGATTTCAACCTACATATACATGAGAACACATAGGATATCCATACCCGAAGGTAAGCGGTGAATCCCCGACTACAATGCATCGACTCCTATATGTTTCGACAGAACACCCAACCTTGCCACCTGATAACCCCATGAGAGTCGGTAAACAAGTCAAAGTGTAATTCTAGCACATAGAGTCTCAATGTTGTCCCAGGTCATAAGGACTAATGGTGTACAACCATAAACTAGGACTTTTCCACTCGATAAGTGAGAACCACTTGGAAAGTCCTTTATGGAGGGTTGTTCAGTGCACTCTACCAGGAGCACCTATCTGCATGCTCGGACATCACAATGTCCCCTACCAATGAAATATGGTACTCACATCGCAGATACTAGTCTCGAACTCGAGCGGCCTATATCCTTCTTAGCAGCGGCTGAATCGACTAGGAACTGTTTAGAATATACAGTATTCCAAATATGAGTTTCATGATACTCATCACATGAGCATCTCATATTCTTTCTACTATTTGTATATTCAAGGGCTTTATCTATGCAACTAGCATGGGTATACAGATAAAGATGTGCCAAAATAATAATTTCACATATTATTAAAATAAAGATTCTTTATACATAGAGTTTCATTGTGGACACTCGGCCAACACTTGGCTCGACGTGCACCTACTCTAACAGACGGCACCAGCCATGAATCAAGTCCTCTATGACCTTGACAAGACCCTAAAGAACCTACCTTGACTACGCAACCAGCCCCATGCAGCCTACGTGAGCCACAAACACTAAAACCCCAACCATACACCATCCGAACCCCACTCTACAAGGCGTGCAACCGGCCCTTCGGTGGTCCCAGCTGAAAGGGAATCGATTAAGGTGCCCAAAATGCGCAACGGAAGTTTCAAAATATTTTTCAAGGGCAAAAATCGAACACCTTAAGCATATAATGTGTAGCAAATACGAAAACACCAAAAATGTCATACATAGGGTGTTTAGAATGTTTACCTATCAATCACAATGATTGATGTTATGGATCCAACCAAGTTGTAAACAACTTGGCTCTTGAAAGGATGAGAAATCTACAAGCTCTCCTTGCTCTTGGACTCATTTCTTCAAAATTAGGTCCACCACTAACAAAGTAGAACCACCCTAATTTTGCACTAGAAAAATTAAGGTATTTTTCATTGAGAAGTATAGGATTTCCTCAACAAAAATTGAAGAGAAAAATGAGGAGAATGATGAAGAATTTCGGCCACACTATGGAGAATGAAGGAGGGAGAGAATTTTCTTGGTTGGACAAAAAGATGTTGTGATTCCCCAAGGCATGCCATGCCTTGGATGTTCAAAAAGTTGTCTGCCAACCCTTCACCTCCCCATGCACATTTTATTTGGGCTTGTAACAATTACAAGGTCCATGGACTTTTATTTAAATTCTCAAACACATTTGAGACCATTTAAACCTTACTTGATTTTACTCAAGCCCACTAATTTAATATTTATTTCTAATTGGGCTCTACAAGGCCCAATGTTGTTTAATTAATTCAACACTTGAATTAATTTAATTATTTGGACTCTACTAGGCCCACTAGTATTTAATTAATTCAACACTTGAAATAATTTAATTTAGTCCATAATAATGTTTATGAAAATCACAATTTTCAAATACATTATTTGTTTGGCCAACTTTTAATTTAGGAACACTTCGTCAAATTAAAAGTTACATTCTCCTTATAGAAGTCATACTTCTATTTTATTTACGCTTATAAACTCCTTTACAAGCCGTTCAACACATTGATCTATTTTACTTCTCAACGGGATCTAAAAAGTTAGCACTTGTGTGACCCTCAATGGTTCATTGATTGTAATGCCCGAGAATTTTGATTATTGTAATCTGAAATGATTATTGATAAATTGATGTGATTATAGGCGGAACGGATTACACCGAGAAAGACGAAAAGAAGACGTGAATTATGTTCGAGGAATGAGCCTCGCGCATATGCGCGACCAAGCCGGGCGCATATACGCGGAGTAGGCAGAGAACCTCGCGCATATGCGCGACCAGGACCCGCGCATATGCGCGAGTATTGCAGAAAACCTCGCGCATATGCGCCGGGAGAGGGCGCGCATATGCGCGAGCTGCCGGGAAGACACGCGCCGAGACAGAATGTCTCGCGCATATGTGCCGAGGAGAGTCGCGCATATGCGCGAGACGTGTTGCACAAAGATGAAGCCATTTGCCCTTACCATGCAAGATATATATATATATATATATATAAGATACCTTCAATTCCTCAGAATACAGAAAAGGTAAAAAGAGAAGAGCTTCAGAGATAGTGTCGTGAAAATCCTTACGCCTTTGCAAATCATAGATTGTGATTTACGAAAGATCCGTCTGTCTGATTTTTAATCCGACTTCAGTACTGTGTTCATATCGACGAGAGCTTCAACTGGACGTAAGTTTTCTTATGTTCTGATATGATTTGAAATTATGATATGGAAGAAATCTTGATATGACTGATATATGGTGTTCTTGCTATGTTAGACATCGTATAATCGAAACCGGATCCAAGAACGGATACCGTATGAATTTATTATGATTTTCAGAGTTGATTTGCTTGAGATTATACAGAATTGATATCAGATTTGTGTTGTTATCGATTATGAGTTGTTGAGATTGATATATGATTGATATTGTATTGCTGGGTATATTGAGTTTGTGTCGTTATGCCGTTGAAACAGAATTAGATTGAATTCTGATTATATCCAGTTGAAACAATATATTGATATTGTGCCTATTGGGAATGTCATTTCAGATTTGATATTGGCAGATTCGAATTCGATACTTCGACTTCGTCAAACCAACAAAAGAAATGTATAAATCAATGTTGAATCGGGAGGATACGACTCGAGTTTGATTTTACTTGAGTTTCCCAAAAATCACATACTTTACTTTATTGCATTGATAATTGCAATTTATGAGATTGATATGCTTAGTCTATTGATTTATAGCAAAGCATGTGTCGAGTCATGGGCGGATGTGCCTAGTCATTGGCGGAGGTGCCAAGTCTTTGACGGATAGGCCAAGACACTAGATATTTGGTTTATATCGATGTTGCGTAGGGGCGGACTGACGAAGAAGATGAGAGATTCAAGATTAGCATGGAGATCCGAACTTAGAGTAGATTTAGTTTTTAGCACTTGATGTAGTTGTTGAACACTAGTGTATTTGAATATCTGTGGTATAAGACTTGTACTTTATGTTGATATCAATATCAAATTAATTTCAATATCTTCCGCATGTATGTATTTTAAAAAAAAAATTAGACTCAGATTAATTAAATGATCCTAATAATGATTAAGAAGACGAATTAGGTTCGGGTCCCCACATTGACACAACTAGCCGTGGGTTCACATCTCCATGTGATTCGGACTAAACATGTCCTTATACGAGCATACCCCAATTGCTTCATTCTTAATTATCAACTCCTTAATAACAAGAACGTCAGAACTCAAGTCTGATAGTAACCAACCAATAATGTTAAACGCCTAGCAGCATCGCTTACATGACTCCTTAGGTATCAAATGATAGTGCCTGCAAGAACCATTCAATTATGGTTACCGTACAGTATGGTCCCTTCATCTCATATATCCTGACCGATTCGACAACCATTGGTATATCGAGAGTTGTCAATGAATCGATACTATGTGTCATGTCGTAGTTGCATCGATGGTGTAATCTATGAAACCCCTTTCATAATTAGCACCATACTCTTATCAGAGATTTCATACTACATATACATGTGATCACATAGGATATCCATACCCGAAGGTAAGCGGTGAATCCTCGACTACAATGCATCGACTCCTATATGTTTTTACAAAACACCCAACCTTGCCACCTGATGACCCCATATGAGTCGTAAACAAGTCAAAGTGCAATGCTAACATATAGAGTCTCAATGTTGTCCCAGGTCATAAGGACTAATGGTGTACAACCATAAACTAGGATGTTTCCACTCGATAAGTGAGAACCACTTGGAAAGTCGTTTATGGAGGGTTGTTCAGTGCACTCTACAAGGAGCACCTATCTTCATGTTCGGACATCACAATGTCCCCTACCAATGAAACATGGTACTCACATCGCAGATACTAGTCTCAAATTCAAGCGGCCTATATCCTTCTTAGCGGCGGCTAAATCGACTATGAACTGTTTAGAATGTACAGTATTACAAATATGTGTTTCATGATACTCATCATATGAGCATCTCATATTCTTTCTACTATTTCTATATTCAAGGACTTTATCTATGTAACTAGCATGGGTATACAGATAAAGATGTGCCAAAACAATAATTTCAAATACTATTAAAATGAAGATTGTTTATACATAGAGTTTCATTGTGAACACTCGGCCAACACTTGGCTCGACGGGCACCTACTCTAACAATCTCCCACTTGCACTAGAGCCAACTACCCATATGCTTCAAACCCATCGATTCGCGATGCTTCTCGAATAATGGTCCAGGTAAAGGCTTAGTTAGTGGATCAACAACATTATCTGCGGAGCCTACTTTGTCAATCGAAACTTCTCCTCTTTCCACAATCTCTCAGAGGATGTGGTACTTTCTCAATACATGTTTGGACTTCTGATGAGACCTTGGCTCCTTTGCTTGAGCAATGGCTCCCGTGTTGTCACAAAACACCAGGACAATAGCAACTCCATTAGGAATGACGCCCCAACTCTTGGACGAAATTTCTTATCCAAACTGCCTCTTTTGCAGCAGCTGATGCAGCAATGTATTCGGCCTCAGTGGTGGAATCCGCTGTACTGTCTTGCTTGGAACTCTTCCAAGAGACAGCAGTACCATTGAGCATGAATATAAACCCAGAGGTTGACTTAGAGTCATCGATATTGCTTTGGAAGCTAGAGTCGGTATAGCCTTCCAATTTCAGTTCTCCACCCCCATAGACCAAGAACAATTTATTGGTCCTTCTCAAATACTTGAAGATGTCTTTCACAGCTTTCCAATGTGGAAGACCAGGGTTCGATTGATATCTACTCACTACACTTAGTGCGAAAGCCACGTCAGGACGTGTAGATATCATCCCATACATGATGCTATCAATTGCAGATGCATACGAAATGCGTGTCATCGCCGCTATCTCTGCATCAGTAATGGGAGACATAAACTTGGATAGGGACACGCCATGACACATTGGTAGATGACCTCTCTTGGACTCATCCATCGAGAACCTCTTCACGATGGTATCAATGTATGTGGACTGGGTGAGACCAAGCAATCTTCTTGATCTATCTCTATAGATCTGTATTCCCAACATAAAAGATGCTTCACCCAAGTCCTGCATCGAGAACTTACTCGCAAACCATATTTTAGTTGATAGCAACATTCCTACATCATTCCCAATGAGTAGAATGTCATCAACATAAAGCACAATTAATGTCACAGCACTCTCAGTGACCTTCTTATACACACAGGTTTCCTCAGGATTCTTAGCAAAACCAAACTCTTTGATTGTACTATCGAATCTAAGGTTCCAACTCCTAGATGCCTGCTTTAGACCATAAATAGATCTCGGAAGTTTGCATACTATATGCTCACTTCCGACAGATGTAAACCCTTCAGGTTGAGACATGTAAATCTCTTCCTTAATATCTCCATTAAGAAAGGCTGTCTTGACATCCATCTGCCATATCTCATAGTCATACCATGCAGCTATGACCAGCAATATCCTTATAGACTTGAACATTGCAACTGGAGAAAAAGTTTCCTCAAAGTCAACTCCTTGTCTTTTAGTATATCCTTTTGCTACCAATAGCGCCTTGAAGGTCAATACCTTCCCATCCGCCCCAAGTTTCCTCTTATAAATCCATTTACATCCTATGGGAACAATTCCCTCATGTGGATCCACGAGATTCCACACTTGGTTCGAATGCATGGAATTCATCTCAGATTCCATTGCTTCAAGCCACTTGGATGAATCGGCATTAGATAACGCTTCCTTGAAGGTCCTTGGATCACATCCATGGTTAGGCTCATCATGGCCCTCTTCAAGAAGCAGACCATACCTCATAGGTGGTCTCGAGACTCTCTCGATCTTCTAGGAGCTTGTATCTCCTCTCTTGGCTCTTCGGGGGTGGGTTCTTCAATTGTGGGTGTTTCTCGAACCTCTTCGAGTTTTATCATCTCCCCTTTTCTATCCAATAAAAATTCCTTTTCCAAAAAGGTTGCATTCTTAGAAACAAACACCTTTGTTTCTTGGGGATGATGGAAATAATATCCAACTGAATTCCTTGGATATCCCACAAAGTAACATAAAATGGATCGACTATCCAATTTATCTCCCACTACCTGCTTCACATAAGCAGGGCATCCCCATATTCTAAGATAAGAATATTTGGGAGGCTTACCCATCCATGTCTCATATGGTGTCTTATCAACTGCCTTTGAATGAACATTGTTCAACAACAGTGCCGCTGTCTCAAGCGCATATCCCCAAAAGGATGGTTGCAACTCCGTGAACCCCATCATAGACCAAACAATGTCCATCAAAGTCCAATTACGATGCTCCGAAACACCATTCAAATGTGGTGTAGTAGGCGGAGTCCACTGAGAGAGAATCCCAATCTCCCTAAGATACTCGTGGAACTCGGCACTCAAGTACTCACCACCTCGATCCGATCGAAGTGTCTTGATGCTTCGTCCCAACTGTTTCTCTACTTCACTTCTGAATTCTTTGAACCTTTGAAAGGCTTCAGACTTATATTTCATCAAATACACATACCCATACCTCGAAAAGTCATCGGTAAAGGTGATGAAGTAGGCATGTCCATGCTTAGTGGTGATGCTAAGCGGACCGCACACATCGGTATGGATCAAATCCAATAACCCTTTGGCTCGCTCTACATGGCCCTTAAAGGGAATTTTGTTCATCTTTCCTTTTAGACAGGACTCACAAGTCGTTAGAGTATTAATATCAGACATATCAAACATGCCCACTCCCACTAGCTTGTTCATCCTTCTTACGGAAATATGTCCTAATCGAGCATGCCACAATTGTGCCGAATTTAGAGTATCTTGTTTTCGCTTGTTTGTTGTTGTTATTGCTTGGACATTGTTTAGTGGAATATCTTTCAATTTTAAGGTATAGAGATCGTTTTCAAGTTCTCCAGTACCAATTAAATATTCATTCTTGTAAATGTTGCAAACACCTTTGCTAAATAAACAAGAATATCCATCTTTATCAAGCATAGAAATGGAAACATTGTTTTTAACCAAGTCAGGTACAAACAAAACATCTCTCAAAATTAACTTAAAATCATTGTTCAATAGCAAGTAAACATCTCACACGGCCTTGGCAGCAACTCTTGCTCCATTGCCCATCCTCAAGAAGGTCTCACCTTCCCTAAGCCTCCTACTTCTTCCCATCACCTGCAAATCATTACAGAGATGTGAGCCATAGCTGGTATCCAATACCCAAGAAGTAGAGTTAATTGAAATGTTTACTTCAATATAGAACATACCGTTTCCAGAACTCTTCTGGGCAAGATATTCCCTGCAGTTACGCCTCCAATGTCCAGGCTTCTTGCAGTGATGACAAATGTCAGCAGTCTTGTCAGCTTTAACTGGTGTAGCTGCCACAGCGGGACTCGGAGCTTGCATCTTCAAGGGCACATTCTTCTTGGGACGTTGGAAAGAACGCTTCTTTCCCTTCTCACGTGGATCAATCTTCGCACCAGATGAAGAACCCACATAAAGAACCGGCTTCTCTTTCTTGATGGTGGACTCAAAGGTCACAAGCATGTTCACCAACTCCTGAAGGGTCGGCTCCATCTTGTTCATATTGAAATTCACCACAAAAGGATCAAACGAGCTAGGTAGTGACAAGAGCAACACGTCGGTGGTCAACTCCGAAGGCAACATCATATCCATGCCAACTAGCTTGTCCACGAGACCAATCAACTTCAGGCCATGCTCATGGACCGAGGCCCCATCTCGCATGCGCAAAGTGATCAGCTCCTTGACGGTAGCATGCCTAAGTGGTCGAGTGTGCTCACCAAAGAGCTCCTTGAGATGCAAATGAATGTCAGCAGCATTCTTTGCATCCTCAAAACGTCTCTGCAGCTCATCATTCATAGAAGCCTGCATATAACACTTGGCTTTCAAGTCATGGTCGCACCAATCCTTGTAAGTCTGCAATTCCTCAGGAGTACAGCTAGTCAAAGCCTCAACAGAGGCGACTCAGTTAGTGTATATGCTATCCTTTTCGAATTCAAGACGATCTTCCGGTTTCTTAGCCAAGTGAGGTAATTAGGTCCGGTAATATGTGTTTTTTGAGTATTGCAGATAGCGGATTGCGAATCGAAGACATTGTCAAAAATTGTACTGAAAAGTAAAACAGTAAATGTTAATGACTATTTTTAAAATATTTAGTAAGATATAAAGTATGGACTTTTACTTTATAAATGTTTACTCCCACTGTTTTGACATATTTCACTACCCTCTAGTGAAAACGGGAAACTCTTTTCCTCAGTAGGTACGTAAGGTTCAATTAGCGAATTATGATCCCAAATAATATCAGCCAATCAAAATTCCTAAAAGGTAGTTTCCAATTGCATCTCCATGCAACCCTCTACGTAAACTTTTATCTCACGTTTGATTAGGATCCAATAATATGACGTCGTTCATCTTTACGTGTCAAGCCTTACCCATTGATGTTGAACCTTAATGGACGGTTGCCATGAGTTTCCTCAATAATATGAGCCGAAATCATGGGAGTTCCAGGTAGTTCATATCACCATGTCAATGGATATCACAGCTTTCCGGCACCCAAGGCTCCCCCAATAATATGATCTGAGTCCCGAGCACGGGTTGCGTTCATCATGCACATAGTGTCGATGGAAGACATGGAAATTATAAACAACTTTATAATTCCCTTTTTTGGGCTTGATATTAATTTTGAATCATATTCAAAATGAGGGTTTTTAATTTTGAAAGGTCTCATCATTAATTTTATTTAAAAACTCGCCATGTTTGATCGTATGTTTGCCAGATTAATGAAACTTTGTTATTATCATAATAATAACGCACATACTCATTATTTATAACATATCATGCATATATTATAAACAGTTAACAAAACAATGATGATCAATCACCCCAAAACTAATGGTCCGTGTGAGCTAAGCACGGGCCTAGGTCCAATCCTAGGGAAATGCATGGGAGACAAATGCAACTTTTACATAAGCTTCCAATATTTACATGTCCTTGATCTTCATAATCATCAAGGCCACCATCTTCCAATCTTGATCTTCCACTATACTAATATTTACAAATAAATATCCATGGCAAATAGAGATACATCTAATGGGGTGGGAATGGGCCATAAACCAAGCCCACTTTATAAATTGATAATTATTATAATCATTCAACACAAAATACCCTAGCATACACCTAGCAAATTGGGCTTGGGCTTTTGATCATCCTTCATGCATAATATCACATATCATACAACATTCATTAATTATCACAATAATCAATTGATCCAATATTATATATCTTGATCCAATCACTAACCGCCACGATTATAAACTAAATTAACAAAGTATACAAACACCTTTGTCTACTTTCTAATTAATTTATTTATAACCGAATTTCTCGTAAATCACAATTTACTATAAATAGCCCAACAACTTCAAGGCCCATGACACTTTGATATTCCAAAACACTTTTGAAAACCCTAGTCGTCATCGCCGTCACCGGAGCTCCGTCTCCGGATTCCGGCCAACAAGCAAAAACAAAAAAAAATTTAATTTTAAGGGGGCTGTTCGGGCAGCCCGAAGGGCTGCCTTTGCTGCCCGAAACGGGCAGCCCCGGGCTGCTCGAAATGGGCAGCAACATGTTGCCCAAAAACACCCAAAAAACCGGCCTTCGATTTGTTGTTTTGGTTGTCTCATGCGGTTAGAAAATGACCTCAACATAATATCATGTATATGCTACACAAAATAGTATCCATAGCTCTGATACCACTTGAAAGATGATCGATTAAGGTGCCCGAAATGCGCAACGGAAGTTTCAAAATATTTTTCAAGGGCAAAAATGGAACACCTTAAGCCGATAATGTGTAGCAAATACGAAAACACCGAAAATGTCATACATAGCTTGTTTAGAATTTTTACCTGTCAATCACAATGATTGATGTTATGGCTCCAACCAAGTTGTAAACAACTTGGCTCTTGAAAGGATGACAAATCTACAAGCTCTCCATGCTCATGGACTCCTTTCTTCAAAATTAGGTTCACCACTAACAAAATAGAACCACCCTAATTTTGCACTAGAAAAATTAGGGTATTTTTCATTGAGAACTGTAGGATTTCCTCAACAAAAATTGAAGAGAAAAATGAGGAGAATGATGAGGAATTTCGGCCACACTATGGAGAATGAAGGAGGGAGAGAATTTTCTTGGTTGGACAAAAAGATGTTGTGATTCCCCAAGGCATGCCATGCCTTAGATGTGAAAAATGTTGTCTCCCAACCCTTCACCTGCCCATGCACATTTTATTTGGACTTGTAACAATTACAAGGTCCATGGAATTTTATTTAAATGTCTCAAACACATTTGAGACCATTTAAATTTTACTTGATTTTACTCAAGCCCACTAATTTAATAATTATTTCTAATTGGGCTCTACAAGGACCAATATTGTTTAATTAATTCAACACTTGAAGTAATTTAATTATTTGGTCTCTATTAGGCCCACTACTGTTAAATTAATTCAACACTTGAATTAATTTAATTTAGTCCATAATAATGTTTATGAAAATCACAATTTTCAAATACATTATTTGTTTGGCCAACTTTTAATTTAAGAACACTTCCTCAAATTAAAAGTTACATTCTCCTTAAAGAAGTCATACTTCTATTTTATTTACGCTTATAAATTCCTTTACAAGCCGTTCAACACATTGAACTATTTTACCTTTCAACGGGATCTAAAAAGTTAGCACTTGTGTGACCCTCAATGGTTCATTGATACAACTACCGTGGGTTCACATCTCCATGATATTCGGACTAAACATGTCCTTATACGAGCATACCCCAATTGCTCCATTCTTAATTATCAACTTCTTGATAATAAGAACGTCAGAACTCAAATCTGATAGTACCCAACTAATCATGTTAAACGCCTAGCAGCATCGCTTACATGACTCCCTAGGTATCAAATGATAGTGCCTGGAAGAACCATTCAATTATAGTTAGCGTACAGTACGGTCCCTTCATCTCATATATACCGACCGATTCGACAACCATTGGTATATCGAGAGTTGTCACTGAATCGATGCTATGTGTCATGTCGTAGTTGCATCGATGGTATAATCTATGAAACCCCTTTCATAATTAGCACCATACTCTGATCAGAGATTTCATACTACATATACATGTGATCACATAGGATATCCATACCAAAAGGTAAGCGGTGAATCCCCGACTACAATGCATCGACTCCTATATGTTTCGACAAAACACCCAACCTTGCCAACTGATGACCCATGAGAGTCGGTAAACAAGTCAAAGTGCAATGCTAGCATGTATAGTCTCAATGTTGTCCCGGGTCATAAGGACTAATGGTGTACAACTATAAACTAGGACGTTTCCACTCGATAAGTGAGAACCACTTGGAAAGTACTTTATGGAGGGTTGTTCAGTGCACTCTACAAGGAGCACCTATCTGCATGTTCGGACATCACAATGTCCCCTACCAATGAAACATGGTACTCTCATCACAGATACTAGTCTCAAACTCGAGCGGCCTATATCCTTCTTAGCGGCGGCTGAATCGACTAGGAACTGTTTAGAATGAACAATATTAAAAATATGAGTTTCATGATACTCATCATATGAGCATCTCATATTCTTTCTACTATTTGTATATTCAAGGACTTTATCTATACAACTAGCAATGGTATACAGATAAAGATGTGCCAAAACAATAATTTCAAATATTATTAAAATAAAGATTGTTAATACATAGAGTTTCATTGTGAAGACTCGGCCAACACTTGGCTCGACGGGCACCTACTCTAACACCAGCGGCTGTTGGCCCTTCCAGGGCCGTGACTCAGACCCATTAGGTCTGTTCCAGACCTTGGTTCAGCCCTCGCACCACTCCTTCCACCCAAAACCCGTGCCACAGCCCCAACCGAGAAAAAACCAAGACACTACCTCTCGATCTCTCCTCCTACAGCAACGCCGAACATTTTTAACTCCAAGACTCCATCGTGACACCACCATCAGACTTTGAACAGCCCCGAGCTGCAGGCCCTCGCACCTCAATTCAGAAAAACGTGATTAGCAAAGCATGGAATGCAAAAATACATGTAAAAACCGAAAACCAATCATGCTCATACTTGGATCGAGATTTTTCATGCATGAATACATATACATCAGTAATATAAACGTGGATGATGCAAAAATGATGTTACGAAGTGTGCCTTGATGATGTATATACGCGAGGATATCGAAGAACGAGCGCCGAGAGAATTATTCCTTGAAAGAATTGAGGTGGCCGATATTTTCTTGAGGTTGCTGTTCAGAAAACCGAGAGGAGAAGGAGGTGAGCGGAGGGTGTCGGCTGATATGGTTTTTAGGTTTTGGTAAAATGATGCTTAGGAGCTTAATCAAATAGTAATCAAATAGCTAATGGGCCCAAAATTATTTAATTAAAAGTTCAAAAAAGTTTTAAGCCCAATAAGCTTAAAAGTAAGTCCATGAAATCCAAACACACCCCAGAAAAATATATCGTGTTGGTTAGTTCTTGAAAATAATAGCTGAACCCTCAAAAAATCCCCCGATTCGATAAAATTTACGTACCGGATAAAAATAAAATCTTGCGGGTACAAATACCCAATAAAGCCCATTTTTGCAAAACACCCATAAAAACACCTTAAATAAATTAATAAAATTTAATCATGTTATAAAATAATTTTCCTGAAAACTCTTCAGTCTTTGTTCCTCATTCAAGCGCGAAATGCATCAAAAAACCCTAATGCATGAACTTTTAAAATTTCATGATTTAAATTCTACCATGCAGAAATTATGCAATAAAATGCATAAAAATAATTAAACCCCTAATTAAATAAATTTCTAGATTGCATGGATTCAGGTTAAGTGAATTAAATTTTTGGACCTTACAACTCTCCCCCCTTAAACAAAACTTCGTCCTCAAAATTTAGAACGTACCGAATAACTCTGGTTAGCGACTCCTCATCTCGGTCTTGGTCTCCCAGGTAGCCTCCTCCTCAGAATGATTCAGCCACTTGGCCTTGACCATCTGGATCACCATGTTCCGGAGCCTCTTCTTCTGCCTGTCCAAAATCTGAGTGGGTTTCTCCTCAAATGATAGGTGCGGGGTCACCTGAAGTGGCTCATAGTTAAGCACACGCAAAGGATTCGACATGTGCTTCCGCAGCATGGAGACGTGGAACACATTATGAACTCCCGCCATATTTGGCGGTAACGCGACTATGTAAGCGAGTGCCCCAACTCTCTCTAGGATCTCAAGTGGTCTAATGAACCTAGGGCTAAGCTTGCCCTTCTTCTCGAACCTCATCACACCCTTCATCGGTGCGACTTTCACGAACACATGATCCCCTACTGCGAAGTCAATATCTCGCCGCCTCTGATCAGTATAACTCTTTTGATGGCTCTGTGCAGTCTTCATCATGTCCCTAATCCTGGCCACTAAATCTGCTGTCTGTCTGACAATATCCGGACCCACCTCTGCTCGCTCACCTACCTGATCCAAATAAACTTGTGACCTACACTTTCTCCCATACAGTTCCTCGTATGGAGCCATACCTATCAATGCCTGATAACTGTTGTTGTATGTGAACTCCACAAGAGGTAACTTTGGCTCCCAGCTACCCTGGAAGTCGATCATTCATGCTCGGAGTAGGTCTTCCAGAATCTGAATCACCCTCTCTGACTGACCGTCTGTATGAGGATGGAAAGCGGTAATGAACAGTAGTTTTGTACCTAACGCCTGGTGAAGTTTCTTCCAGAATGCAGACGTGAATCTCGGATCCCTGTCTAACACGATGGACACTGGAATCCCATTCAGTCTGACTATCTCTCTGATTTGCAGCTCTGCGTACTGAGTCATGGCTAATGTCTTCATGATCGATAAGAAATGAGCTGATTTAGTGAGTCGATCAACAATCACCCAGATGGCATTGAATCCTCCAGTAGTCCTCGGAAGCCCTGTCACAAAGTCCATAGTAATATTCTCCCATTTCCACTCAGGAATAGAGAGTGGTCTCAGCTTCCCTGCAGGTCTCTGATGCTCTGCCTTGACCTACTGACAAGTCAAACACTCGGAGACAAACAGTGAAATATCTCTCTTCAAACCCTGCCACCAATACAGAGCCTGTAGATCCTTATACATCTTCGTACTCCCTGTATGGATGGAGTACGGGGTGTTGTGGGCCTCACTCAAGATATCTGCTCGAACGGAATCACTGTCAGAATCCCATAGGCAGTCTCTATATCTGACTATGTCATCCACAACTGTATACACTCTCTGGCCTTTAGCCTCGTCCCTCTGTCTCCACTTCTGTAACTGCTCGTCAGAAGTTTTCCCTGTCCGAATTCTGTCTCTCAGAGTCGGCTGTACTGTCAGAGTAGCAAGATTTTGGGCCTCGCCCCTGGCATAAACTGCAAGCTCAAATCTCTGAATCTCAGCCTGTAGCGGACTCTGCACTGACAGATGAGCAGTCACTGCGTGTTTCCTGCTCAGAGCATCTGCGACCACATTAGCCTTAGACAGATGGTAGCTAATGGCACAATCATAGTCCTTCACTAGCTCAAGCCACCTTCTCTGTCACATATTCAGCTCCTTTTGTGTGAAAAATTACTTCATGCTCTTATGATCTGTGAAAATCCTGCAATTCTCCCATACAGATAGTGTCTCCATATCTTCAGGGCAAAGACCACTGCTACTAGCACGAGGTCATGAGTCGGATAATTCTTCTCATGAACCTTCAGCTGTCTGGACGCGTAGGCTATCACTATGTCTTGCTGCATCAGAACCGAGCCCAAACCAAGCTTAGAAGCATCTATATAGACCAAAAACTCTCCCTATCCTGATGGCATAGCTAGTACTGGTGCAGTGGTCAAAGCCTGCTTTAGTCTGTCAAAGCTCTCCTAACACTCAGGTCCCCAGGTAAACTTGTCATTCTTCTTCGTCAGGACGGTCATAGGCACTGCAATAGAAGAGAAGTCCTGGATAAACTTCCTGTAGTAACCTGTCAATCCCAAGAAGCTACAGATCTCTGTCACACTCTTAGGAACTGGCCAATCTCTGACTACCTCTACTTTGCTAGGGTCGACCTCTATGCCAACCCGCGATACAATGTGGCCTAAGAATGCCACTCTATCCAGCCAGAACTCACATTTACTGAACTTGGAATACAGTCGTCTATCATGTAGAGTCTGCAATACTGTCCTCAGGTGCTGACTATGCTCTTCCCTGCTCTTCGAATAGATCAGGATATCGTCAATGAAGACTATGACAAACTGATCCAAATACGGCTGAAACACGCGATTCATGATATCCATGAAGATCGCTAGCGCATTTGTCAGACCGAAGGGCATCACCATAAACTCATAGTTCCCGTAACGCGTCCGGAAGGCTGTCTTATGCACATATGACTCTCTCACTTTCAGCTGATGGTATCTGGATCGAATGTCAATCTTGGAGAACACTGAGGCTCCCTGAAGCTGATCAAGTAAGTCCACGATTTTCGGAAACGGATACTTATTCTTTACTGTGACTCTATTCAACTCTCGGTAGTCAATGCACAGTCGCATGCTGCCATCCTTCTTCTTAACAAATAGCACTGGTGCGCCCCAAGAAGAAAAACTAGGGCGAATGAAACCCTTATCCAGCAGATCCTGAATCTGATCCTTGAGCTCCTTCATCTCTGCAGGCGCTAATCAGTAAGGTGCCTTAGATATCAGCACTGTCCCTAGCATGAGCTAAATAGAGAATTCCACCTCTCTATCTGGTGGAATGCCTGAAACATCGTCAGGGAATACACTGGAGAACTCACTAACCACATCCACATCCTCTAGCCTCTCACTGACTAGCTCTGTCACTGACACAATGCTGGCTAAGAATGCCGGCAAGCCTCTCTTGATAAGATTTCTCGGACACATTCAGGAAATGACTTGCGGCATCTGTTGATTTCTAGCTGCCTCAAAAACAAACGGCTTCCCACTGGGTGGTCTGATAGAAACTGACCTCTGTCAAAAATCTATGACTTCACCGTGAGAAGATAGCTAGTCCATACACAATATGATGTCAAACTCTAGCAACGATAGTACTATCATATCTACCTGTACTGCCTTCTGTTGCAATTTAAGCTCCAATCCTCTCACTATCCAGGAAGTGAACATCTGATCCCCAGATGGAATCGATACTCTGAACCCTAAATCCATCGCTACTGGTACGATTCCTAATCGCTTCACAAAAGATTCAGATATAAACGAATGCGTAGCCCCTGAATCTAGCAATGCATGTGTGGCTACCCCTGCAATATATATCCTCCCTGCGACAAAACATACCATCAAATCTAATATAGTTGAACTTAAGGGATTTATTATAGGTAATTAACCCAAAATCCTCGAACAATCATTGAATTAACCCAAACATCAATTCCCAAAATTCGAACTTGAACCTCAGAAAATCAGAAATTGGAAATTAACCCCTTAGAGTTTAGAAAATTGCACCATGGTCCTTCAAATTTTTGAAAAATGTAACATGACCTTATTCTCATTTTTGAATTTAAACCCCAAAAATTTACAAACTTTCGAAAATGTCACCAATAAATCCTCTAAATTTCAGAAGTTTCGAAAATAGTCCCAAAAGTCTCGATTTTTAGCAATTAAGTCCTCAATTTACCAGTTAATACAATTGGGTCCCTAAAGTTTCTTAAATCAAACCATTAAATTTTTCATCCTAACTAGGTAGAGCATACATCCTAATTCCTTCTATGTTATCAATCCCAAAAAATAAATTTTCAAAAAAGCATTAAATCCATACAATCAAGGCGGTAAACATATAAAACTTAAGTATAAGGGTTATCGGTGATCATGGTAGTATCTGGCTCCGCCTCAGCCTCCTCGGCATGCATCACATATGCCATTTTGGTAGTGGGACCCTTGTTCTGAGGGCAATCTGCAGCCTTGTGCTCCTCCTATTTGCATACGAGCATCTTTAGGTGCCCCACATGCATTTTCCATAGTGATATTTGTTGCAATGCTTGCATGGCGGTCCTCCCTCCCGCCTAGGAATCCTTGGTGCCTGAGGTGGTCGCTGCTATCCTGGCCCTCTATGCTGTCCCTGAGGTTTCTGATGCCCATGCTGTATCGTTGGCCCCGTAAACTGCTTCTTATGTGGCTGAGAACTGGACTGGGCCCGATGCCGCTTCCGCTGCATCTCAAAATCTATGCCTCGGAACGCCTGCTCCGCCTGGAACGCACAGGAAGTAGCATCCTCTGTCAAACTTGAGGATAAACTCCGCCACAGATAAATCCCCCTGCCGGAGGCTCATGAACTCTCTCGTCAGGCAGCTCCTGACTTCAGCTTGGAAATACTTCCCGAAGAACATCTCCCTGAATCTGGCCCACGTGAGAGTAGCCACATCAACTGCATGTGCAGCTCCCTCCCACCATAGGGACGCATCATCCCTTAGCATATTTATGGCGCAACTGGCCCGGTCACCATCCCTCATCTGCAGATAATCAAAATGAAATTCCAGCGACCTAATCCATCCCTCTGCAATGGATGGATCAGTAGTACCCCCGAATTCCTTCGGGTTGAGCCTACGAAAATGCTCAAAAAATCTGTCTATTGTATGTGTACCTACTGGCCTAGCTGGGACTGCTCCATCAGTCAAGCTATCCCCTCAAGAACTCAGGTAGCTAGGTCCCCTGGTGGTGGGGGTGGGGAGGGCCCCTACCACCCTCAGGGATATCATCCTGTTTGTTCGCCCTGGGCTCGCGTCTGGGAAGCATGTCTGAATACAGTCTAATTTAAAATGTAACCGCTCATTCAATTAATCTAGTTTTTAAAACAATGAACCTTAAAGTGTAAAAGCAGTTAAACATGTACCGTAAATCATGAAAGAATGCAGGTGATAACAGTAAATTGTTTTAAACATTCAAAACATAAAAGCTTGCATACTTGAGGTTTGAAAACTGAGCGGCAGAAGTTGATGGTGGCACAACCCTATACAGGACTCTTGATCTTGTACCAACTGTAACGTCTACCGTTTTAAAAGTGCGGAAATTTTTTTTTTTTTGAAAGCCCATGTCCACAAAATTACATTTAAAATAATCATATTTATTAGACAATAAAAATAGCGCAGTTTAATAATACCCAACATCATCCAAAAATCAAACGTAAACCTAAACGAGTAAAACTCGCAATATCATCAACGTAAAAAAATGTTTAACTCCTCTCAAAACTCATAAATCAAGTGCGGGATAACGTGCGGTCCTCGGGTCGTGTTACCGCACCAGGGCTGCCTACTCAGAGTTCAGCACCTCCAGTCTCCGCAGTATCAGGTTCACCTGCATCACACATGCCTAGTGAGTCTAAAGACTCAACACACCTGTACCAGGAATAACAAGTACATATACATCGCACACAGCAGTGAAAAATTGCATAATCAACATACATTTCATGTCTGCAGTAAAATCGTATGCGTAAACGTGACCTGTCAAAACCAGGTAATAATCATAGCATGTATCATCGTATCAACATACACGTATTAATTTTCTTAATTTGAATTTCGTTCATTAGCTATGACTTTCGTATCATCGTGTCACTCGATCGATCCATCTACGTGTAACTTTGGTACTCGACGACGAGGACATCAACGACAGCATTACCCACCCACTGAGCTTAGCCTTACATGTCACCGTGTCATTGTGTCATCGTGTTAGTCACAACTAAATCACTTTCTTCAAAACGTGTCATCATAATCTCCACTTAAATAAAAGCATGCATATACATAATTTTTCCTTTAAATCAAGCATGCAACGTATTTATCGTAATAACGTAAAAATCATAAACATGATGCATAAACATTTAAAAACATGATAATTAGTGCTTAGGACGCTGTCAGGACCAAAATCTCACCCCGGGTGCACAATGACTATTTTGCCCGGGTTTTTTTATAATTAATATAAAAATAAAAATATATTTCAAAAATAATTCAAAAAAAAATTATTTTACAAAACTACTTTAATCCGCGCTTACAAAGCGCGGACGGACGCTCGTCCGCGTAAGCATTATTATTATTATTTATTATTATAATTTTTAATAATTAATTTAATTCAAATATATTATTATTATTATTATTATTATTATAATTTTTAATAGTTAATTTAATTCGAATATATTATTATTATTATTTATTATAATTTTTAATAATTAATTTAATTCGAATGAAAAATATAAAATATAAATATTTATAATATATGTTAATTATTAAATATTTTGTATGATTTGGTTGTGTGATTGAAAATTGAAGGGAGAAAATTAAGAAGAATAAAAATAGTAATCTTTAACCAATACACCAATAAGAAGTTTAACTTTAGCATATAGTATCGATAAAACTTACGCTGTATAATAATATTTTCATTCTATTATTAAATTTACATTGTATATTTTCTATTTAAGCTATTATTATTAATTGAATTTCAATCGCAACATAAAAACTCACACGGCGTGAAAGTATATTTATAAATATATTATTATTATTATTATTATTATTATTATTATTATTATTATTATTAATTAATTAATTAATTAATTTAATTCGAACGAAAAAATATGAATATTTATAATATATGGTAATTATTAAATATTTTGTATTATTTGGTTGGTTCATTGAAAAATTAGAGATATGAGAAGATTGAATGGAGAAAATTAAGGAGAATAAAATAGTAGTCTTTCATCAATACACGAATAAGATGTTTAACTTTATCATATATTATCGATAAAACTTAACTAAATTACAATATTTTAATTCTATTCGTAAATTTACATTGTTTATTTTCTATTTAAGCTATTATTATTAATTGAATTTCAATTACAACATTAAAATAAAATATTAATCACAACATAAAAATACAATATTAATATATTATACAAGTAATTATTAATGCTTGCTTGTTTCCTTCACTGTTGGCCTTCTCATTTTTATAGATTGATTTATTTAATGAAATATGTGTTCATAAAATTTTGAGAGAATTCTAAATGAGACTTCCTAAAATACATTTTGACCAATTGATTTTATGAACGTTTTCTTGGAACAATAATTTAAAATTGAACAATAACTTAAAAATAAAAAATATTTTTGAATCCTCTTATATCTCTCATATTTTTAATCATATCATATTTTAAAATGGAACAATAAATATTTTTTCAATCCTCTCATATTTTTAAAATGTTGATTTTATGTACGTTTTCCTTCAATCCTCTCATATATCTAATTTTTCAATCACTCAACCAAATAATAAAAAATAATTAACATATATTATAAATATTTATATTTTATATTTTTCATTCGAATTAAATTAATTATTAAAAATTATAATAATAAATAATAATAATAATGCTTACGGGGACGAGCGTCCGCGCGCTTACAAAGCGTGGACGCTCGTCCACGTTGAGCGTCGTGGGCTTCGTAAGCGCGGATTAATGTAGTTTTGTAAAATAATTTTTTTTGAATTATTTTTGAAATATTTTTTTATTTTTATATTAATTATAAAAAAAACCTATTTTGCCCCCTAGAAACCCAAACATTACCGTTTTACTCCTGGACCTCTAAATTTGACCCGATTCTCACCAAACTCCTTAAAACATCACAAATCAAGTTTAAAACCCTTCTTAGACGCAAACTCGAGCACAATTCCAAGCTTAACCGATCCGTTTTAAAAATTCGGCCGGGGTCCTGGTTTTAATTTGAAAAGACTCGAAACTTAACAAAAATTTTCTCAACTTTTATCACTCCTTAAAAACACTAAAATGCTCCTAAAACATTATCATCGGGCCCATAACCCCATGGCTGATAATTCCAGAAAATAACATAATTTTCGGCCCATCCTTATTTGGCACCCTATTATCCTCATCTTACCAAAACTCAGGCCCCTAGCCTACCTCGACGGCACCAGCCATGAATCAAGTCCTCTATGACCTTGACCAGACCCTAAAGAACCTACCTTGACCACGCAACCAGCCCCATGCAGCCTACTTGAGCCACAAACACTAAAACCCCAACCATACACCACCAGAACCCCACTCTACAAGGCGGGCAGCCGGCCCTTCGGTGGTCCAAGCGGTGGTTGGCCCTTCCAAAGCCGTGACTCAAATCCACCAGGGCTGGTCCAGACCTTGGTTCAGCCCTCGCACAACTTGTTCCACCCCAAAGCCGTGCCACAGCCCCAACCGAGCAAAAACCAAGACACCATCTCTCGATCTCTCCTCCTACTGCAACGCCGAATAGTTTTCACTCCAAGACTCCATTGTGACACCACCATCAGACTCTGAACATCCCCAAGCCGCAGCCCCTCGCACCTCAGTTGAGAAAAACGTGAGTAGCAAAGCATGGAATGCAAAAATACGTGTAAAAACCGAAAACCAATCATGCTCATACTTGAATCGAGAGTTTTCATGCATGAATACATATACATCAGCAATATAAACATGGATGATGCAAAAATGATGTTACAAAGCGTGCCTTGATGATGTATATACGCGAGGAGATCGAAGAACGTGCGCCGAGAGAATTATTCCTTGCAAGAATTGAGGTGGCCGAGATTTTCTTGAGGTTGCTGTTGAGAAAACCGAGAGGAGAAGGATCTGAGGGGAGGGTGTAGGCTGATATGGTTTTTAGATTTAGGTTAAATGATGCTTGGGAGCTTAATTAAATAGTAATCAAATGGCTAATGGGCCCTAAATTATTTAATTAAAAGTTTAAAATAGTTTTAAGCCCAATAAACTTAAAAGTAGGTCCATTAAATCCAAACACACTCCCGAAAAATATATCGTGTTGGAAAGTTTTTGAAAATAATAGCGGAACCCTCAAAAAGTCCCCCAATTCGATAAAATTTACGTACCGGATAAAAATAAAATCATGCGGGTACAAATACCCAATAAAGCCCATTTTTGCAAAACACCTTAAATAAATTAATAAAATTTAATCATGTTATAAAATAATTTTCCTGAAAATTCTCCAGTCTCCGTTCCACGTTCGAGCGCGAAATGCATCAAGAAACATTAATGCATGAACTTTAAAATTTCATGAATTAAATTCTACCATGTAGAAATTATGCAATAAAATGCATTAAAATAATTAAACCCCTAATTAAATAAATTCCTATATGCATGCATTCAGGTTACGTGAATTAAATTCTTGTACCTTACAAAGTGGTCAAATATTTCTTCCGTCTTTGACGCATCGAAAGTATATGGTGTTTGCACTGGAGGAATATTTTTCTTGGAAAGTTCCTCGCTCTTGCATTTCAAGAAAGGGACAGTGCGTGATCCGAAATTTACCACTTCTGCCAATGCGCGGCGTCCTCCACTTCTTGGAAGTAAGAGCCCACTGTAGATTTTCTTTTATGACTCTCTTCCCGTAACAATTCCTCATATTTTGATACTTTGGAAACAAGCTCATAAAAATCACGGAATTCCATCCCTTGGAACTTCTTTCGAAGTTCGAAATCCAGCCCTCATTGTGCCATCTTCACATATTCTGATTCGGGAAGGAAAACTCAGCATCTACTTCTTGCTTTCTTGATTTTACAAATGAAGTCATTAGCAAATTCTCCCGATTTTTGAACCACCTTTGACAATTCCGCTATACTAATCTCAGGTACTGCTCTGAAGAATTGTGTATGAAATTGACGTTCCATATCATGGCAAGTCATAATATAATTTTGAGGTAGCGTCGCATACCAAGTGAAAGCGGTGCTAGTCAAATAATTGGGGAACAATCGTAACTTATAATTAGACAAATTCTCCAAATTCGCTAACTCCCCACATTCGATTGTAAACCTTGCTACAGGTTCCACGCTAGATTCACCATCTTTCCCAGAGTATAAAGTGAAGTCTAGAATGCGGTATCCTCGTGGATAAGGGTTGTCACGATCAACAATGTCAGGATATGGTTTGTGAAACTCTGGTCAGTTGATTGGCCTCACTCCTGGGCCATACAACTCTTGAATAACATCCTGTACTGTGTCAAAATCCAACACTGGAGTTTGTCGTAACGGGTGTGGAGGATAGATTGCCCCCGTGTGTTATTCCCCTAATTTGATACTGCATACCCGCGCATTCTCCCATCACCGTACATCCCTAGATGCAAGTTAGGAGACGCCAGAGAGATTATATTACCTGTCATTTGTTTGCTGTTATTGCAATATTGGTATTTCGACCCCAATTCCTCGTCTCTTTTGTGCGGAGGAGTGTACCTTCCTTCCCTAGCAGATTCAGGAATCGGTGCTTCTCCCAAGCGGCGATTTTCACCTGCTTGAGAAATCTCCGATCTGGCCTTGATTTTTAAACAATTTAGTGTCAGCTTCTTGAAGTTTATCATTTTCTGGTGTAATAATCTCGTCTTTTGCAGACTTTCTCACTTACTTTACTTCTGCAACAAATTCCATTGTGACAGTAGTGAGAGCTTTGGTCATTTCTTTAAGATCACTGCGGATATTTCTCTCCATGGTCAACATGAAGTTTTTTGAAGCCCCATCGCCACCAGAAACTGCAACTCCTTCCTTCAAAGCCTCTTCTTCGAACTGGCGTACGAGTCTTTCAACTGTTCTTCCATCTGCATCGGTTTCTTCTTCTTGTGAGCGATGACCTTTCCCCTGTGATGGAGGAATTTCTTCATTCTTCTCAGTACGCTTTGGAGGCATTGTGTTCCACCGCTCATGCAAATTTTTTTCTAACGAAAATTACAGGGCGTGCCAGGCACGTGCTCGTGCCAAATGTGAAATGATCCGACTCCTTTAACCAAATGTTGTAGGTCTCGATTCAGTCGTAAGTTCTAACTCCTTCGATTACTCAAAAATGCAAACTCAAAATGAGGAATATGGAAAAATTACAGGAGGAATCCATTAATAACATCAAATATAATTATGTTGCTATGAACATGATCAACATTTTTACAAGAAAGTTGAAGGAATATGTAAAAAATTCAAATACTTGACTGCTGAAAATTGAAATAAACAAACATAAAATTGAGAAAATGCTGTAGAGCTTTGTTGTAGCTTTGTTTGATGTGTCTTTTGTTCTTTATTCTGATTATTCCTTCTGCTTTTGTCACACTCTACGGGGGAATTTCAACCACATTCCACGATCACTCACGTTGGGTCATGGCTCAACTCCTCGTATCGTGCTTTTCTTGGACCAACTGCCTGCAACTTTTGTGGGCTTGGCATCTGTTGGGCTCTGGCTTGGAATTCCATAGGCTTTGGTAACTCTTGTGGCCTTAGCTTATTTTAGGTATTAAAATATCATTTAACTTCACAAAGCTTTTAGACATGTAACTTAAACATATAAACCATGTAAACATGCATGTATCATCATAAAAATCATGTAAAACATTTAAAGTTACAGACTTGACGCTTGACGCTTAGCTTTCCGGAAATGACGGTGGCACAACCCTTTACAGAAATATTGCTCTGATACCAACTGAAACGTCCACTACTCGTTTTTTTTTAAAATATACTAGAATTTTTTCCCCCAAGTATTTTGCCGAAATTACTATGCATGTATAAATAAAAATTTTTGCAATTAAAATACCAACCAACCTATTATTTGAAAATTTCAAAAGAAATTAATTCAAAACATGAAAATGTAAATCTTCAACCAAATCTAAAACTATCATTATTTCCAAAGTAAGTTTGACTCTAACATCTTCTCAAAATCCTCTCAAAAGCATATAAGTCATAAATATATTTAAGTAATCATAAATCATAAATGTAATTTTATTTGCATAAAGCTAGCGACGGTCCTCGGGTTGTGTGCACCTTCAGTCTGGCTAGTTCAACCATCAAGACCTCCATTAACATCAATCTCATGCTCACCTGCATCGATCACACATATCGAGTCTATTGACGCAGTAAACCTTAACCATGATAGCAAGTAATACATATACGTTCACAAGAAAAAGTGAAAATACTTTTAATAAAATAGCTTCTCATGATCATGCATAAATTTAAACATTTTCCTTTCAACATATCACATCATATTTCCTTTCATCATATACGTATATGTTTCTCTTTTTATTGAATTCAGATTCTCAATTGTGACTTTCGTATTAGCTATAGGTCGATGGATCCATCTACGTATGTCACGCCCCGATCCCGGGCCCGCGACTGCGTGACTGCACAATGGGCCCCTATAGCAACTATTTCGTATCCGTCCTCGCTTTACGAAAATGATTAACCCAAGTTGCTATAGAAGTCCATTGTAAGCCATTATAAACTCATTTTAAATCTTTCATTTTTAAGATGTGGGACAAGGGTATCACAATAACCCCTCCTTCAGAACACGACGTCCTCGTCGCGGCCTGACCCCTCGATCCACCAGCGCCGAGAATCTAGATATGGCTCCTACAGGTTCAAGAGGTGGCACCCGTCATGTAGCACTTTGCCCCGAAGGTTCAAGAAGTGGCTCCTATGCACGTAGTACTTTGCCCCGCATAGCACTTATTTCCCGGTGTTCCATGCCGATGACCGGCTATGATACCATTCTATCGCGTCTCGAGCTCGGGCCCGCGGCTGCGTGACTGCACAATGAGCCCCTATAGCAACTATTTCGTATCCGTCCTCGCTTTACGAAAATGATTAACCCAAGTTGCTATAGAAGTCCATTGTAAACCATTATAAACTCATTTTAAATCTTTCATTTTTAAGATGTGGGACAAAGGTATCACAACATATTACAACGGTATTGTCGGCGGGGACATCAGCGACACTCTCACCTGTCAACTGAGCATTGGCCTTACATATCATCGTATCATCGTATTAGTAACAATCAATTCACCTCCTCAAACTTTTCATATTTCTATAACTTATAAAAATTCTTGCACATATAAATCATTTTTCTTTTAAACAAAGCATGCAACATATCTTTTAACATTAACGTTTCATAATAAAATTACATAAACATTTTAACATTTTCAGGACACTCCACGACGTATAGCATTTTTCAGGTGTAAAATGACTGTTTTTCCCCTGAAACCTCAACGTTCTCAATTTATCCTTAGACCATAAAACGACGACCCAAATAATTCCAACATAAACATAACACCTTAAAATATTCCATAAATATTTCTTAGACGTAAAATTAAGCTTCTCGACTAATTTCCTAATTCGTTTTTAAACATAGACGTACATCCCGGTTTTGACTCGTATAAACTCGTAACTTAACCAAACTTTCCCAAATTTGAACCTAATCTTATTAACACCTAACTAAACCATACACAATCAAATTCAAGCCCATTAAACCCTTGGACCAGTCTAGGACACCTACTGAACCATTTGCCCCTATTTTTGAAACCCTAGTTCATATTGCCATGCAAGCTTCGATCCTAGCCCTCAAGCAACCCGACCAGCCCCTAGTTGACCATCCTAGGACCCTAATGGAACCTTATGGACCGATCTTGAGAAGCATAAAACCCGCACCCCTCAAACTCGTCCCAAACTTGTGCGGCTTCCCCCCTTGTCTCACGCGATCGCTTGGCCCTTCGAACCTAGCATCATTCTGCCTACCTAAGATCATGCTTCAGCCCTCTTGAGACCCCTAGACGTGCCCTAACATTAGCTAGCAGTCGTCTGCACCGAGGAAGCAAAAACCGAAACCCTTGTCCATGAACCTCCAAATTTTCGTTCAACTTTATTGCCTCCTTGTCCAGCCTTTACCTATGCATCTAGAGACCCTTAAACATGTGAAAAAACATTCATTCAAGTATCCCTATCATGGCAGCCCTTTTGTGCATCATTAGGAAGAGTGTTTTTTAAAAAACAATTCTACTTTTATGTATATGAAGCCATAAAAACGAAAATAAACATCGTGCATCATATTTTTCATGCAAGGATAATCAAATATACATAATATGGTGTGAACGATGTTTGAAGAAACATTAAGGCTTGTCTTTGCGTTTATTACGTACGAAAAATGGTTTGCGATGCGAGGAACGTCGGCGTTGATGGACCTTGCAGAATATCCCTTCAAAATGTGAGTTTACTTATCCAATTCGTGTGGTTCGTGGTTGTGTGGTGTGTGAGGGAGGATCCTACTATGATTGGAGGGGTGGGGCGTGAGTTGTGAGGGTTTGGGAAGGGTTTTAGGGCTTTTTATTTTAATTAAAACATATAGTATAAGCCTAAGCTCATTAAACTAGTATAAAAGGCTCATAAGGTCTATTAGTAAATATTTAAAATATTTTGTTTAGAAAAAGTTGAGAAAATCTTAGCCGAGTCCTCGAAAAATTCATATTTACGTCGAAAATCGAATATCGTTTAAAAATACAACTTGACATGTAAAAACACTTCAAAACACCTCATTTTCGAAAATTTCACTTAAAATACATCATACAATAAACAACTAAAAGTAATTATTTAATAAATTATTTTCTCTCATATTGTCTCCGGTCTCTGTTCCTGGATTGCGTCTCGAGTAACCTTTGAAACACCGTTTTATGCATTCATGTAGAAATGTACATTTTAAAAATGCAAACATGCACACCCTATTAAATTTATGCAATTAAAACCATTTAATAAGTCATTTTCTATTTTCCTTAGATTTGCATTTAGTTAGATTACGTTATCGTATATTTAGACCTTACAATTGTAGCATTGTTTGGAGCATGATATTGCGCAATAGATGTATATATATTTTCCTTTATTTGGTTTTTATCCCATTAGATGTTTATTACTAACGTTTTAACAAGACGCATTCGTCGTCAGGAGACGTTAAAGAAGGAATATCAATTATTGTATTGTTTTACTCTCTCAAGTTTTTTCCGCTGAATTTTATTTTTAAAATTTTAATAAGACAGTATTTGAGTTTCAATAGAATTCTCAAAAACCCGTCACGTCAAACAGAAATAATCATATAAAAGGATAGCCATGATGTGATTTTTTAATTATGATTTTTAATCATAAATTAATATCAAGATTGATTTTGTTAAGACAGATAATTCAATTTAAAAAATACTTGAAAACTAAATTATTATACATAATTTTGTCACATCGCAAATTTACCAGCCTAAAATATAACATACAAGTAAATTTTAAATCTTAATATAATTGATACTCACTGAAAATTTAGGGTCCGATTCCAGCAAGTGACATTAGTCAAGACGCAGGCTTCAAATTTACCCTGAGCCTGAACCACGAAAAAGACCGTTAGAAAGAGGCTGGAAGAGTGTCCCGGCGTAGCCCCTCCGACGCTCAGGTCAGAAACTGAAGATATAAAAAGAGAGCAGCTAAAGATACTGCCGAAAAACAATATAATAATGAATAAATTAGACACTCAAATCTGGTATTTATAGAAAAATAATTGAGCCAGTGCTTGGACTCCCACCTTGGCTGCGAATGGGCCAGGATACCAGATCTGGTTTGGGCCTAAACTTAGCGAGCCCATCCATTGAGTATCAATAATCATTATTTTTATTCCGACAAACCATCAACGATCTAACTAGTCTCGTTATGCTGCTTTCATGTATAAATTTTATTTATGCCAACAGCATGTCATCGAAAATTTTTAATTCCAATGTGTTTACTTGGCTGTCTCGGGAAACCCCAACAAAAACAAATCAAATCTCCATTCAAGGTACAAATCTGAGTTATTTACAGCACTCAGATAAAATATACTAGATAAATGGAGTAAATGATGAAAAGAACAGTGATTGCAGAAAGATTTATGATGAAACTTTGCAGCTGCATAGGCTACAATCCACCAGGCACTCATTCGGCGGTTGATGTCTCAGCTTTCACACCAAAACATTGCATTTCTCCGGTCATTTATCACAATTCCCTCACAAAAACAAAAGGTTTCCACAAGAACTGATAGATACCTTACGGAAAGGGAATTTGGCCGCTCTCCAACAAGGCAATTTCCAAGGCTTCCTCGATCTGCAAACAACATAAACAAGTTGCATTAAATAATCACTTTCAGTATATATATAGTCTTCACGTTTGACATATACCTTAGCAGAATATCTGGCTTCAAGATCATTGAATCCGGGCATCCGCTGTTGATTTCCTTGTGTACAGGAACAGCACCCATTTGATTCTTTCTTTCAGTGCTACGAGGCAATGCTCTCTGGGGCCTGGGGGTATCTACACTAATGCTTAGAGCATTTCCATCAGTGTTCCTTATGGTTTTCACCATCTCTTCTCCATGGCAACATGTGAATGAGATTCGAGACTCGCACTCATGTGAACACATCTCAACACACTTATTGCTAGGCCTGATTATTGGAGTCAAATCAAAACTTTCCCAAGGATTACTTCCATTTTCTGCCGAAAACTCCGACCTAAGATGCACTCTACGTGAGCAACTGAAAAAACTGAAAGATGGCTTCTTGAACGTTACATGTTTGTTTGCAGCATTATTGGCAAGATTTAATCTCAGTTCCACATTATAACCGAGCAAATGCTGAAGTGCACTAGCAATCATTTTCCATGACTTTTCAGTCTTACGTACATATTTAGGATTAGTAAACTCCAACTCTGCCACTGCTATGCCTGGGATATACACAAGATTTGGCCATGAGTTATCCTTAAATCCACATTAATTGTCATTCATTTACGTTAATGAACAAATTAGCGACCTTGCTGGACTGTTTGGCAAAAGGGGATTAACTAGAACAGATAAGCTTAAACTACTCCGGCGACAGAAGATGCTTCTGAGTTGTAGAGGCTCACTCTAAGTAAAAATTATAATGTCTCTCAAATCTCAAATACTCTCTTTGAAAGTTAACAACCTTGAGCGTGTTTGAGGTCCACCAACTATAGTTGTATATTTTAATACATTTTCTCACAATAAAACCAAGTGGTTAAATTTAACTTGAAATTAATATTAAATGCATAAAAATTCATCTTCGTCAAACATAATGCCGCAGACGCCTAGAAATAAGTACCCAAGACCAACTTACTAACAAAGGGCATTGTGCACCAAATATTTTGTTCTGGCAACCTCAATACTCCGACACTACATTCAAACCACTTGTCACAAAGGCACAAGCTCACGAGGGATTGGTCAACAATAGTTGTACATTATAATATTATGACAGTGGACACGGTGTGTGATTAAATAACTTACCTAGGGGGGTGAGACGAACAGACACCAGCTTTCCCTGATTTTGGAGGAATTTTTTAAAAGAACGGGGCCGACACATTTTAGTGGCTCTCCTCCAAACCAACTCCAATGTTACCCCACCATCCCGAGTCCCTGGTTTCCCAGATACAGCATTTCCACTTGCAGATGTTACAAGATGCTTCAAACACTCCCCAGTTGATGATGTACTGCAGAAATCACCTACAAAGTGGAGCATGGTTAGAGTGCTGATGTTATGTACCTTTCTGATACATGAGTGGCTTGCCCAAAATTTACAAGTTAAAAATGTTTTTCTACTAGTTTTCACCTTGTGGGTGTAGTGATCTAGGGCTCAACCTTGGATTACTGTCATCGTATGACATATCGGCAGAACTTAACTGTAGAAGAGCTGCAGTGAGCCATGTTGTCTGGTTCTTGGACATTCTTAACTGTTTCTCAGCTTCTGAGAGTATTTTTAGTGCGTGACTTAGCTGTTGCGTGTCAGCTTCAGCTGCAGCACATATTAACTCTTTTAGACTAAAATAATATTCACCAACACAGTTTACAATAAAACTTACACTTGTGCAAGTCAAAAAGCTTCCTTTTGACTTCAGATACACCTACAGGGTATTTGCCTGCAAGAATATCCATTATGAGATTTGCCAATTGTGATACAAGTTGCAACGGATCTATCCGCAATCCCATTAACTCTCTGGCTCTTATGACTGTATTTGAAGCATCAGATGATAATGCCAAATACAACAAATCCAGCAACTCATCATCAGAGACAACTCCATTCTAAGCCACCAAACTTGAAGTTAGACTGGAATCCCAACAAGTTGTAGAAAAATAATCAACAAAAGAATTAAACACTCACTGCTTCATAAACCAATGGCACATTAATCTTTTTTCCAAGCAAACTCAACTGATCAAGCATCATCTCTGCTTCACGCAGCGAACCATTTGACTTAGTAGCAACTAAGTTTAGTGCATCCCGATCAAATTCAAGACCTTCTTTTGCACATATTTTTTCTAACCTGATGGCGATGTCAACATCTTTTAGCTTCTGAAAATGGTATTTCTGAGATTTAGTTATCGCACAACGAGGCAGCTTATCAAGTTCAGGAGTGACCATAATGAAAACAAGTTGTCGAGGAAGCTCCTCGAGCTTGTTCATTATGGTAGCCCATGTTTCCCCTCGCAACAAGTGGCACTCATCTATAATATAAACCTTAAATCGTGAGAAAACTGGAGGGATATCTGCATCCTTGATAAGAATCCGTAACTTTTCGGCTCTGTTGATTTTTGCAGAATCCACTTCCCTGACATCTAGACTCTTTCCAGATAAGAATAATATACAATCATGGCACAAGCCACACGGTTTATCAAACTCAGGAGAGAGACAATTTAGCGCAGCAGCAAATATCCTTGATGCGGATGTCTTACCTATTCCACGTGGACCATGAAACAGATACGAGGAAGCTATCTGACCTTGAGAGATGGCATTCAAAAGAGACCTCGTTACCATGTTTTGCCCCACCAAGTCATTAAATGATTTTGGAAGAAACTTTTGACAGAGATTCCTAGGACTATCCTGATACCAGGAAAAATCTTCACTCTTGCACTTCCAATCCAGGTTCTCTTCAGTTGATAGTGCTTGCCCTGAATTTCCCAACAAAAGAATTTGTTCTTCCACTTCATGAGGAACATTAGAATCCCTAAGTTTCAAGGTCCTTGACCAACAGCTGTTAATCCCACATCCTTGATGACCAAACTCCGTTACACCACCATCTTTATTTCCAGCTAATGACCTTCGGTGCCTCGAAACTTCCCTCTTGTGATCACTAACAGCAAAGCACTGACAACCTACATGATCCACAATATCATCACCATCTGTCACTCTAAACAAATTTTCACGCTTTCTACGCCAGCATTTCCTCTTTGAAGCTCCAAAACTTTTCTTTTCTGCTTGCTTTGATGCTACTTCAGGTTCATCATGTGAACCCCCACCTTCGGCCCGGTAACTGGATGGTGTTCTACACTCCAATTCCAATTCTTTGTCTCTGCAGTTTTTGCAATAACTTTCGCTCAATGTTGTGCTCTTACACCAAATTTCCTGGCTCAAGGAACTAGCATCTGAGCCATTAACACACGTGGACTTTTCAGTTGTCAATCCTGTGTTTTCAATTGAGTCTCCTAAAGTTTCTCGAGAGACTAATCTTGAATCAGTGCGTCTTATAACTCTATACAGCTCATCATCACTCACATGCTGTTCCTCCCCCAAGAATAATCTTGATCTTCTCAATACAGAAAGATTGTTATCAATATTGCCTTCATTGTGGCCATTTTCAATTCCCAAAACATTGGGATTATTTAAATTCTTTTCCCAATTAATGCTGTCAACTAGGGAAGATAATTTGCTCATAGAGTTAGTAGATGGATCCCGCAGAGACCTCACTCTCTTAAGTGCTATCAGTGCTCTTGATATAGGAACATCAACAGAATGCCGCCGTACATCCATTGCTCAAACAAAACAAATAAATTTTCTTACTGAATGTGGAACGTTTGTTATAGGAACCACCAAAATAAATTACAAAGTCAACCTGCAATGCACAAAAAACGGGGACTCAAAAAGTCATTTTCTAACTTGAATCGTGTTCTTTCCCCGTGCCCAAAACAGGTATTTAGAGATGGGTAAAAATGGGAGAGAGAAAAAATGGCGTAGTTGGCAACAAATGGAAGAAAAACGAAAGAAAGATTTCACAAAAACAGTTAACATTTGGATTAGCATGAAAGCAAATGATATTGGCCTTCAGTTATCGTATAAACTTTAACATCCATAACCGTCATTAACTTTAATTTAGCACTTCTATCTACCAAAAACAATAATAATAAATCACAACTTTGGCCAATTTCTAACAAAGAATACTCAAATAACCATCCACAAAAAAGATAAAGAAATATGCAGCTACATACTAGAAATGAAGCACAATGTATCGCCTTCTCTCAGTGAACAACACCGCAAAAGTTGAAAATTCCAGTGGCCAACATTTTCACCTGAAAATTTGCACAGAAAACGTCAAGCAAACCTTACCAAATACACTCACCCACACACAAAAGGATAAATAAAAAGGCATACACAAATGTAATGTTTTAAATTAAAAATCCCAACTTCGCCATCCCTCTTACTTTAAAAAATTTTAAAAACAGAAAAAAAATCTCGAAATTCGAAAAGATCACATAAACAAATAGCAGCAAGTCTTTCTCATTTACTAATACGTTCTTGACGAGTATTAAACTCCTGCATTCCCAAAAAACAAGGTGGAAAAAATGAAAGTTTGGGAAGAAGCAGCACATGGGTTGCCCGCTTCCCATTTAAATACTCGGAAAACCTCAAGATTCCGACTCAAACCGAGATTTTAGGCAGACCCACCACGAAAAGACTGTAAATTTATGCAGGACAGAGAAGTATATACAAACACGATACATACACAGTCCCTAGCCCAAAAAGAACACTGACCTATGCAGTTTTCTCGGGGCTGGAGCCGGAGATGGTGGCATGTGGTTCAGCAGTAAATGTTATTAATGAGAACGGGCGGTACACGCCATATTTCATTAAGATCCATATTAATTGTTTCTCATTTTTTCATTCGAAACGAAAAAATTTTAAAGATATATTGTCACATTTGCTGTTCATTTTCGGCACTTTGGCAGTGGTTTTGGAAGCTTTTTATCTTTATTTTTTTAGTTTCTTTTCTCCATATTCCCTCTTTTGGTCAGTAGGGGTAGCTTGGGAATTTCGTACCTGACAGTTGCAGTTAGTTAGGTTTGGCAGTGGAAAAGGAGCACTTCACGTGGCGGCGCGTGGTAGCACGCTTTGTGTTGTTTGGCTGAGCTGGGTAGTAGCCAGATTCATTTATACAGTTAAAATTTTATTCTTCAAATAAGTGATTTGTCTGAAAGTTTTTTTTAAAAAATTATAAATTAGAGTATAATTTTAAAAAATAACTCAGATGAACGATTATCATCGGAGGACACCCCATAAAAAAATAAAATAAATTATAGTAAAACAATGTTAGGCTCGGGAAGAAAAGAATATTCACAGCTATTTTTTCGACTTTATTGTTTAATCTTCTCCTTTCCACATCGGCTTTTTTTCTCTACTGTTTCAAAGTTTGATCATTGATGCTATTACATACATATTAAAAATAATATATATGCATTATTTGATATGACTCTTCAAGAACATGAAACGCAAACGTGATCTAGACAAAGTCACGTCTTCGATTTAATGAAATAAAGAACTTGTTGTGTTGTCTCGATCTTTTAAAACACGTATTGTAGTGAAAATTGTTAGAGTAGTTGCCCAGTGAGCTAACTTATGGGTTGAGCTTTATTGACTCTCATGTAAAAACAGTTGTTATTTTAATAACATTTTACGATTTTATCCAATTATATCATTTAATTTATATATATACTTATGGCAACCTGCATAGATAAAGTCATTGAATATATTATAGGTATCATGAGGTCTGCTTCTTGACGTAAAATCATGAAACACATTAGAAATCGTACGGTATATTTTAAACGGGTTCCTAGTCGAATCAATCGTCTAAAATAAGGATAAAGGTCGCGCTTGAAACTAGCATATGTTATGTAAACATCATATTTCATTGGTAAGGGTATGGAGAAGTACATTTGTGGGGACCCGGGCTCTAACTCAGTTCTTTACGGGATTAATCGGATCGTTGTTAGAAAACGTGGGTCAAATTTTTGCTTTTAACTATAAATCAAATGTTTATAAACCAAGCATAAGAATTCTTTTTATTTAATTACAACAAACGTAAATACATGGTTTGTCCTAATACATCCATACCAAACTAAAGTTTCATACCATACAATTTCCAAATCATAAGTAGTACAAGTCTAGTACAATAACCACTAGCAGTCCTCTATGCCCGAAGCCACCACTCTATCTCGATCTCATCTCGGTCGTGACCCTGATCCTGCCCCACCTGTTGTTATGCACACATACAGACATAACAACAGCCGAAAACTCCGATGAGAACCAATCCCAGTATAAAACATGGTATGCATGCATAAACAAAATATAAATCTTGAAACAACTATCATGAATAATATCAAAAGCAATAGGTTCCATAGTCTATGAAACCAAATCAATATAAGCATGCAATATCAATCAAATCATGTCCTGACTCAATTCGACTCTACTCTAGGGATCCCGATGTGAATAAAACGTCGTTGTCTGTTACCTACCCTCCCAATCGGGGTAACGGTACGTCTCATTCCTAGATTTCGGTCATGTCTGTATCGAGTGTCTACACATGGAGTCGAACTGCTCCCATGCGACGATACTACCGAACATCTAGTTTGACAAATCTGTCAATGACTCCTATCTCAAGGCTTGAATATAATCTATAAACAAGGGATAGACATTCAAAATATAAACATAATCTAGTATGTGATTTTGTTGGGAAACTTAAATTGAATCTCATTTGAGTTGTGTCTCCCCAAACAAAACATGAATTATACCTTTCTTGTTGAATCTTTATCGATGTCGAGGTCTCGAAGTCGAAGTGAGGCACAATGAATCTGAAATGGTAATGTTCAATAGATACAAGATCAACATTCTATTCAATCCATACATGTACGTCACAATATTCATTCTCGGTACATTTTGGACGGCATAACGACGTATTATTTCGATACCGATCAACTCACACAACAAGAATCAATATCATCAACTCATATCCCTCATACTCTATACATCATAAACTCATATCAATTCTGAAACCTCCATATTTCCAATTCAAGACATGCTGAAAATCATAATAATTGCATACAATAATATTTCTTCGATCCAACTACGAGTATACGATCACCAACTTCACAAGAACACATAATCTAGTGTAATTCACAATTTCCTCAATCACAATATCTCAAATAATGCAGGAATTGGATGAAACTTACATCTTCTTGTAGCCCTTGAAGAGAGGATCTCAAAACCGAAATCGGATTAACGTTTGGATGATTGAATCTTGTAAAATCAAAGTCCTAAAAGAGTTGAAGCTTTGAGGAATTTCTCTGGAGCTTCTCGGTATTCCTCAGTTGAAATGGGAAGGAAAGAAAACACATATCCCTTATATTGCATGGCAAGGACAAGTGTTATCATTTTCAAGCAACACGTCTCGCGCATATGCGCGACATCATCCGCGCATATGCGCGAGACCTACTGGTCTCGACAATGCAAATCTTAACACCTCGCGCATATGCGCGCTTCATCTCGCGCATATGCGCCAAAGCTTCTGGAGGTGTCACGCATATGCGCGCCTTATCTCGCGCATGTGCGCCAATGTCTCTGGACGTGTCGCGCATATGCGGCCCTTATCTCGTGCATGTGCGCCGATGCTTCTGGAATTGTCGCGCATGTGCGCGCATTTCTTCGCGCATGTGCGCCATCTGTTCTGTCCTATTTTGAATATTTCCTCATCTCATCTCACTTAATACTTCCCGTTGCATGTCATGCATACTCATATCTTCCGAGTATCACATCAATGAAGACTAATAATCTCAAGCCTTACATTTCTCCCCCTCTAAGAAATGATTTCGTCCTCGAAATCGACTTCAATCAATCGAAGTATATACAAGATGCAATATAATCAAAACTGAATAAATACTCACGTCATAGAATTAGCTCGGGATATCTCTGTCTCATATCTGCTTCTGTCTCCAAAGTCGCTTCCTCGATGCCATGACGACTCCACTGGACTTTCACAAGTGGAATAGTCTTTGTCCTGAGCTGCTTCTCTTTCCGATCAAGAATCTGTATCGGTTGCTCAACATAACTCAAAGTCTGATCAAGCTCGGCTTCGTCAGACTGAATGATATGAGAAATATCTGGCATATATCTGCGCAACATCGATACATGAAAAACGTCATGTATCCCAGATAAAGAAGGAGGAAGAGCCAGTCGATATGCTCGATCGCCAATCTTCTCAAGAATCTCGTAAGGACCGATGTATCTAGGAGACAACTTTCCACTCTTGCCAAATCTGACAATGCCTCTGAAAGGAGAAATCTTCAAAAACACTATGTCTCCTTGTTCAAATACTAACGGTCTACATCTGATATTGGCATACTTGGCTTGTCTATCCTGTGCCGTCTTCATTCTTTTCTGGATTATCTTCACTTTCTCAGTCATATCACGAATCATATCAGGCCCAAGTTCTGGTGCCTCAGAGATATCATCCCAATATAGAGGAGATCTGCACTTCTTGCCATACAAAGCTTCAAACGGTGCCATCTCTATGCTCGTTTGATAGCTGTTGTTGTATGAGAATTCACATAACGGTAGTGAATCTTGCCAACTAGTGCCGAAATCTAGCACTACAGCTCTCAACATGTCCTCTAAAGTCTGGATAGTCCGCTCTAACTGTCCATCTGTCTAGGGATGATAGGCAGTACTCAGGTGCAATGTCGTACCTAAAGCCTGCTGCAAACTGTGCCAAAAGTGTGAAGTGAATCGTGGATCACGATCTGATACGATAGACTTCGGCACACCATGCAATCTGACTACCTCTTTGACATACAACTCTGCCATCTGATCGTGTCGATATGTCATTCTGTATGGAATAAAACACGCTGATTTGGTTAATCTGTCAATAATGACCCAAATTGCATCACAGCCCCGGGATGATCGAGGTAACTTCGTCACGAAATCCATGGAAATGTGATCTCATTTCCACTCAGGAATAGATAAACTCTGAAGTAAACCTCCGGGCTTCTTTCTCTCAGCCTTCACCTGTTGGCAATTTAAACACTTAGACACAAATTCGGCAATGTCTGACTTCATCTGTTTCCACCAGAACTGTGTCTTTAGATCGTTGTACATCTTCCTGCCACCAGGATGAAATACTGAACCGACTACAGTGCGCTTCTGACATAATCTGTTGTTTCAATTCTGGTACATCTAGCACTACAAGATGGTTATTCACGTACAGAACATACTCATGTACCTGATATTCTGACTGATGTCCTGATCTGACCATCTGAATCGACTTCTGAATATTCTGATCAGTTCTTTGCGCTTCTTTGATTCGCATAATCAAATCTGGTTCAACTTGAATCAAAGCAAGTCGTAGAGGTCTACTAGCTGTATCAAATGTTAAACCCAACAAGCAACAATCTTCAATCATATTTGAAACACCTATCGTCGATAATGATAAGGAACATACCTTTCGACTCAAGGCGTCCGCTGCTGCATTTGACTTTCCAGGATAGTACTTGATCTCGCAATCAAAATCTTTCAGTAGATCAAGCCATCTACGTTGCCTCATGTTCAACTCTAACTGAGAAAACAGATACTTCAGGCTTTTATGGTCAGAGTAAATCTCAAACTTCTCGCCATAGAGATAATGATGCCAGATCTTCAATGCAAAGACGATAGCCGTCAATTCAAGATCATGAATTGGGTATCGGGTCTCATGTGGCTTCAGCTGTCTAGAGGCATATGCGATTACATGACCCCACTGCATAAGAACACATCCTAGCCCTCAGTGGGATGCATCACAATATACAACGAAATCACCAGTACCTGAAGGAATCATCAAAACAGGTGCACTGGTCAGCCTCTTTTTCAACTCTAGGAAGCTAGACTCGCAATCCCCATATCACACAAATGGTGCATTCTTCTGTGTCAACTTGGTAATCGGCTTCGCAATATTGGAGAAATCTTTGATGAATCGTCTATAGTACCCTGCTAGACCCATGAAACTGCGTATCTCAGGCACCGAAGTCGGTCTCGGCCAACTGATCACAGCTTCAACTTTACTCGGATCCACAGAAATACCATCTCCAGATATGATATGACCCAAGAAGACAACCTGTCTCAACCAGAATTCACACTTGGACAGTTTGGTATACAATCTCTCTTTTCTCAATGTCTGCAATACAATCCTCAAATGATCGGTATGCTCAGTCATACTCTTAGAATACACAAGAATGTCATCAATAAAAACAATCACAAACTCATCCAAATACCTCTGAAAGACACGGTTCATCAATCCCATAAACACCACTGGAGCATTCGTTAAACCAAAAGGCATGACAACAAACTCATAATGTCCATACCTGGTTCGGAATGCTGTCTTCGGTATGTCAACATCTCTAACTCTCAGTTGGTGATATCCCGATCGCAAATCAATCTTGGAATAGACAGATGATCCCTGTAACTGATCAAATAAATCGTCAATACGCGGCAATGGATATTTATTCTTCACCGTTGCTTTATTCAGTTGCCGGTAATCGATGCATAATCTCATGGAACCATCTTTCTTGCACACGAATAGCACTGGAGCACCCCAAGGAGATACACTGGGTCTGATATATCCCTTGGCTAGAAGATCTTCTAACTGTGCTTTCAATTCTTTCAACTCTATCGGCGCCATCCTATACGGAGCTCGAGATATAGGAACGGTACCTGGAATAAGATCAATACTGAAATCTACCTCTCGAGCTGGAGGTAATCCTGGAATCTCGTCAGGAAATACATCTGTAAACTCCCGTACTACTGGCAAATCTGCCAATGCCGGGCTCGATTTCTGTAGATCTACAGAATAAATAAGGAATCCCTCTACTCCTTTCTGCAACAATCTACTCATAGTCAATGCCGACACTAAGGGAATCCGAGATCTGGAACCCTTTCCGTAGAATTTCCACTCTTCTGTCATTTCGGGTCTGAATCTGACAATCTTGTGAAAACAGTCTACGGTGGCTCTGTACTTAGTTAACATATCAATCTCGACAATACAATCAAAATCAGATAAACCAAGTACAACATAGTCTAAATCAATCTCATGCCCCTCAAACTGTAATATACAATGTCTAACTGAAGTCACAGATATCAAACCACTTCCCAACGGAGAAGAAATAGACACTACAGTAGACAATGACTCGATAGGCAATGCATGTATCAATGCAAAACGTTCTGATATGAATGTATGTGATGCACATGTATCTATCAATACATAGGCAGGATAACCACAAAGAAAACAGTTACCTGCAATCACATCGTCTGGTGCATCTTGGGCTTGTTCCTCCGTCAAAGCAAACACCTGAGCCTGTTGTCTGGGAGGTTGGCTCACTGTCTGGCCACCTCTAGCTCTAGGCTGGGATTGTGTAGGCATGGGCTGGAATGAATGGACAGATGAAGCTTGCCTCTCAGGCTGAGTCACTGATGTAGATGACCCTGCACTCTGAAATCTCTGGGCACCTCTCTGGGGACAAACTCTAGCAAAGTGTCTCTGCTGCCTGCATATGTTACATCTGCCCATCACTCCCTGACACTGCTCAGTGGCATGCCTACCACCATAAGAACTGCAATAAACACCAGTATACTTTGCACTCTGGCCAGGACCTCTCTGTCTTGACCCACTGGAGCTCGACGAACTGCTCCCTGACTTCTTAAACTGTCTGCCCTTTGCTTTCATAAAATCCTTCTTGCCACTACTACTGCTTCCACTATCAAATCGAGGAGGAGGTGGTGGAAACTGGGCGGCAGGCTGTGGCGGTCTCTGACTCTGAGCACTATAGGAATCCCCTCGCTGCCTAATCAAGCCAGCCTCTGCTCCCTTTGCTCTGTTCAGTGCATCAAAAAAGGTATTGGGTCGTCCCGTGTTCACCAAGGTGAAAATGTCAGGATTTAAACCATTGATGAATTGATCGGCGACCGCTTCATCATTTCCTGCCACGTGTGGCGCAAATCGAAGCAAGGAAGAAAACTTGGCAACATACTCTTCTATGTTCCACTGCCCCTGTCTCAAGTTGGCAAATTCGGCTCCTTTGTCTTTTCGATAGGAGACTGGAAAGAAACGTTGATAAAATTCATCTTTAAATACTTTCCAAGTAATATCGATACCTCGATGTTCTAAGGCCCTTTTTGTGGTCAACCACAAGCTTTTCGCAACTTCTTGCAACTGATGCCTGATTAGTTTCACTCTTCGTTCGTCTGTATAGGCAAGAGATTCAAACAACATCTCTATATCGTCTAGCCAGCTCTCACAATCCACTGCATTCTCCGTGCCCTTTAAGGTAGGTGGATGGAATGATTGAAACCTCTTCAACAAGGTCTCCATAGGTGTCGCAGTAACGTCCATCTGAGTACCGGACGTACTACCCTGTTCCGGCACTTGACCTGCAGCTGGTTGTGGTATTCTTCTAGGCGGCATATCTGATTATAAAACAGATTAGTACACAGTCTATACAATCTGTCTCAGTCCTCCTCTGATCATATGCCATTGATCCAGAATCGGTTCTGATTCAGTCTCGACAATTATGTGCTGTAAATCAACTCAGATACAATACAACATATAATAGGAAAAGCATTAAATCATGCTAGCACATCAAAAGCAAGGAAGAAGACTCGATCTACCCCGCTCATCTTATCTTATCTCAGTCTAAAGGACCTATGGCTCTGATACCACCTGTTGTGGGGACCCGAGCTCTAACTCAGTTCTTTACGGGATTAATCGGATCGTTGTTAGAAAACGTGGGTCAAATTTTTGCTTTTAACTATAAATCAAATGTTTATAAACCAAGCATAAGAATTCTCTTTATTTAATTACAACAAACATAAATAGATGGTTTGTCCTAATACATCCATACCAAACTAAAGTTTCATACCATACAATCTCCAAATCATAAGTAGTACAAGTCTAGTACAATAACCACTAGCAGTCCTCTATGCCCGAAGCCACCACTCTATCTCGATCTCATCTCGGTCGTGACCCTGATCCTGCCCCACCTGTTGTTATGCACACATACAGACATAACAACAGCCGGAAACTCCGATGAGAACCAATCCCAGTATAAAACATGGTATGCATGCATAAACAAAATATAAATCATGAAACAACTATCATGAATAATATCAAAAGCAATAGGTTCCATAGTCTATGAAACCAAATCAATATAAGCATGCAATATCAATCAAATCATGTCCTGACTCAATTCGACTCTACTCTAGGGATCCCGATGTGAATAAGACGTCGCTGTCTGTTACCTACCCTCCCAATCAGGGTAACGGTACGTCTCATTCCTAGATTTCGGTCATGTCTGTATCGAGTATCTACACATGGAGTCGAACTGCTGCCATGCGACGATACTACCGAACATCTAGTTTGACAAATCTGTCAATGACTCCTATCTCAAGGCTTGAATATATTCTATAAACAAGGCATAAACATTCAAAATATAAACATAATCTAGTACGTGATTTTGTTGGGAAACTCAAATTGAATCTCATTTGAGTTGTGTCTCCCCAAACAAAACATGAATTATACCTTTCTTGTTGAATCTTTATCGATGTCGAGGTCTCGAAGTCGAAGTGAGGCACAATGAATCTGAAATGGTAATGTTCAATAGATACAAGATCAACATTCTATTCAATCCATACATGTACGTCACAATATTCATTCTCGGTACATTTTGGACGGCATAACGACGTATTATTTTGATACGATCAACTCACACAACAAGAATCAATATCATCAACTCATATCCCTCATACTCTATACATCATAAACTCATATCAATTCTGAAACCTCCATATTTCCAATTCAAGACATGCTGAAAATCATAATAATTGCATACAATAATATTTCTTCGATCCGACTACGAGTATACGATCACCAACTTCACAAGAACACATAATCTAGTGTAATTCACAATTTCCTCAATCACAATATCTCAAATCATGCAGGAATTGAATGAAACTTACATCCTCTTGTAGCCCTTGAAGAGAGGAGCTCAAAACCGAAATCGGATTAACGTTTAGATGATTGAATCTTGTAAAATCAAAGTCCGAAAAGAGTTGAAGCTTTGAGGAATTTCTCTGGAGCTTCTCGGTATTCCTCAGCTGAAATGGGAAGGAAAGAAGACACATATCCCTTATATTGCATGGCAAGGACAAGTGTTATCATTTTCAAGCAACACGTCTCGCGCATATGCGCGACATCATCCGCGCATATGCGCGAGACCTACTGGTCTCGGCAATGCAAATCTTAACACCTCGCGCATATGCGCGCTTCATCTCGCGCATATGCGCCAAAGCTTCTGGAGGTGTCACGCATATGCGCGCCTTATCTCGCGCATGTGCGCCAATGTCTCTGGACGTGTCGCGCATATGCGCTCCTTATCTCGCGCATGTGCGCCGATGCTTCTGGAATTGTCGCGCATGTGCGCGCATTTCTTCGCGCATGTGCGCCATTTGTTCTGTCCTATTTTGATTATTTCCTCATCTCATCTCACTTAATACTTCCCGTTGCATGTCATGCATACTCATATCTTCCGAGTATCACATCAATGAAGACTAATTATCTCAAGCCTTACAACATTAATGCAGAGGGTGATCATTTGATGATACGCACTCTCTCTCGGACTGTCCAAGTGGTTATACACAATTAGTTCTTTCATGCGGGACAACGTAGAGGCTCTACGTACGAGCATAACCTTTGATTCATTTACCGACGCCATTTAGAGTTATCATGTGGTGACGTTGGGTGTAAAGGCCCGTATTTCGTATACATAAATTTGCGGAATTATTTAAAATTTTTCTTTAAAAGTAAATAATTTGCCTCATTCATAAAATAAACTGAATAAAAGTTCAAATGTCAAAATAGCAGAGGATGTAAATATCTGTTTCGAAACAACAACTTAAAATAATTCATCGTGATAAAATGAGTTTGAACATAAAAATAGTAAATGATAAAAATGAGGTCCTCGGGTTCCTACTACTGCCGACCCAAGATGGCTCACTGGTCCCCGCCCTCGTTCCCGACCTCATCAGTACCTACAACAATCAAGTCTAGTGAGTATAAAGACTCAGCATGCATATATCGTGAATAACAAGTAAAATATATCATAAAGTTTCATGTCGTGTAAAGATATCGTATCGTAAAGCGTAACGTGAAAAAATCGTATCATGGATAATTATAAGTACGAGCATAACTGAAAATCGTACGTAAAATGTTTGCTAGTTAGAGCCCTGTCATAAGATAGCATATCATAATTTTCTGTTGAGATAATGTTCTACGCAAGTGGCCCATAACATAACGTAACATAACATGCTCGTCTGATCAGACTAAACCACAGTATACTGGGCGGTAGAGATCATCACAGCCCTTGGACTGGATATCCGTACCCATACATGAACATGAACCGGTCGTAAGTCACCGGGTGAAGTAATAATCCCATAAGCTGCAATCCCATAAGCGTGAAGTGGCCACAAGACATATCGCATATATCTCAAAAATAAACTTTTCTATTTTTATGCACGTAATATAATTATAAATCCTGTTTTATTTTACCAATTGGTTTGGATCATTCCTAGGCTCGCTGCGACCTAATTCTAACATGAGAAACATGAAAATAAACTTAACTTGACCAACACTTCAAAATCGAACTAAAAACGAGACTGTTACGCCCAACAACTTAGTATCTAACCATGACTCCGTACCAACCCGAACCAACATCGAACCATCGTTTAGTCATGATTAACATACGCCTAAAATACTGAAAAATAAATACCAAGGGCTGTAATACACGAAAATTGTGCATGGAGGCCAAAATCATGAAACGCTATTTCGAGAGTCACTTTGGCACATCGCACCGTAAATTCTCGTACGACCTCTAAACTTAACCAAATCACAAACAGCCAAAAACATGACCTTTCTAACTCAATGAGGTACTGTCCAGTCTAGGGCCATAGGCTAAAAGCCAACCAAGAACTCGTGCGTGACCTCTGAACCGCAGCAAAGTTGCTGTAAAATTCCAGCGGCAGCAACTGTGCTTGCATCGCTTCATTTACAAGGCTATTGGCCATTGGGGCTTGAACCGCCAACCAAAGCCTCTTCCCAACATCCTAAGGTGTGGTTTGAACCATGGCTAAGGGCCCTAGGCCAACCACAATCCAAACAAACACCTACGACAAATCCGAAGCTCCACCCGAGACGCCATTGAGCACGCGTGGGGTGTATTGCTTCACTTGTTGTCTTGGTCATTCCAATGGTCATGAGATCGACCATGGCTTGATCTAGACATTATAAGGTATTGTGTGAACCATGGCTAAGGGCTAGAAGCCAACCAAGATCCACCCAACATCCTCAAATTCGAAACTACTCACACAAACTCGAAAATGAAAACCGAAGGGGCTGTTTTGTGTTGTTTGCTTTAAAACCGATGGGACCATGAACCAAGCCATGAAAGGTCATCTTGGTCATGTCCTAGACATGCTACGGAGAGGTTCCAACCATGGCTACAGCCCCTAGGGCAGCCAAGATCCGAACTCTCACCTTAGACAATAAATCATGCAAATCGAGTCACAAAATGCACCATGGACGAATTGTTGTCCTTTCGTGTTGTTGTTGGGGGGGGGGGGGGGGGGGGAAAGGGACTTTAACCAATGGACCAGTCCCTCTCTAACAAACCCTATAACATTCCTAGTTGCAGCCTTGAACGCCTGGAACCGAGCCCAACCCTGAAACCACAAAAACAATACCAAACGTGAAGTGCATGGAAGGCCAAAAATCTGTGCAGAATTTTTTTATAACACTTGCTGTCAATTTTCGTTTTATGCTCCATGAAACATGATCATATTATGTTTTAAATTACTTATATGGCTTGATTGAAGAGAAAAGAAACGTATATACATGCCTGAAATTTGTTTGAAACGAAAACAAATCAATTACAACGAACGCGGCGCGGCGGAGGCGGTGTTCTCTTTTCTTGTTTGATTTCTCTCTTATTTCCTCTAGGAGACTCACGATTTTTCTTGCTGAAATGCTCAGAATTTTCGAGAGAATGAATGGAGGAAATGGCTAGGAGTGAAGGGAAAGTCTACTTATTAAATGGGATAGAATGGCAAGATCCAAAATCTTTCTATCCTAGTGTTTGTTAGGTAAGGAATTATATGATATTATTTGACTGAGGGAGGTTTGTGGGATGAGAGATGACCGATTTTCTCTTGTTAACTAAGGTAGAAATATTGCTTAAATCATTAATTATTGGTGATTAAAATGAAGGGATTATTTACCAAGAAAGGGATAAGAAAAGGGATCAAAATGGTGGGTTGTCAAACTAATTAAATCCTACAAGGTTAATGGCCGAAATCTTGCTTTTATTTGAAGGTAAAATATTGCTTAAATGTTGAATTTTATCTCCTTAAAGTTTTAAACACTAATTATGTATTTTAGTGAAATAGGAAATTTAATTTAGGATGGTAATTTTCTTGCTTGCATGGCTAATTCTTTAAATTAAATTACTAACATGTTAAGTTACAATTTCTTAAATAAAATAAGCCTAGATTAATCTATCTCAATTGGTCATACATTTTAATTTAGGTTTTTAATTAAATTATTGGACATAAAGGAACTTATTTACTACTTATCTCTAATTAATTAATTAAATCCCTAAACATTCTGTGGGGACCCGGACGCTAATCAATACTTAATCGTCATCAGGATCAATTTACTAATCAAGTAATTAGGGTCATAAATTTTTTCTTTTTAAAATGTGGAATGTAGTGAAATCAAACTAATATACAACTCAGTATAAAATAAAGTACAAATCATGTACCGTCTACAAATCAGTAAAACTAAGGTTCAACATCTAAATATCAAGTGTCAAAACTCTATATACATCAAAGTCCGAAGTCTCCACTCTATCACGATCTCTCCTCATCTCCTGGACCCTGATCCTGTCCCACCTGTTGTCATGTATACATACAAACAAGACAACAGCCGGATAATTCCGGTGAGAATATAATCCCAGTATAAATCAACGAAACATGCAATCATATGATAAACATAGAAGCATGGATAGATAACAGCAATATATATCAAAAGCTGAAACATAATCAATATCAAACTGTCGACAATGCTCGTGACTCCACGACTCAGACTAGACTCAATCCTAGTCTAGGGATCCCGGTTTCCAGATGTGGTATTCCTATATCGACCAACAGTAATAGAAAAGACTCCAGTTCTATCCACGTCGATATAACCAAACATCCAGTGTCCTGACCTAACCGTCATGGAAGGTGGCTCTATCGCCAATATCCTATCTTGTGACATCGTGCAATGTGCCCGTGGCGATCCCGCCACTATCAGGCACATCTGTCCCAAGATTTCTATACCATCTAGTGACATCGTGCAATGTGCCCGTGGCGATCCCACCACTATCAGGCACTTCTGTCACAAGATTACTCGTCTAATACCTGCTATCTATAATTCAAGAGAACAAGTATATCAATCAAATCAATGCAAATATCAATGCAATAAAATAAAGTATGTGCTTTAGGGAAACTCAAGTCTAAACCGACTCAAGTCGATCTCCCAATACCACATTGAATTATACCTTTCGTTTGTGGTCTCGGTCTGACGCAATCTCAGTTTTGAACTCAAGACTATCTCTGTAAATCTGAAACGACATGTCGAGAATCATAATATCAATATTCTATTCTCAATTCAACACTGAATCTGATTAATCTGGATTTAATTCAAAATCAACGGCATAGTGGTACCATCTCAGTATCCCCGTCAATACCAAATCACCAGACATCAATTACAAATCATAACTCATATCCGATATAATCTGTAATTCATTCATAATCCAAATCTGTCCGATTTCAAATTAATATAATCAGAAAATCATAACAATTCCATCATCAGTCCATTTCTTAATCTGACTTCGATTCTATGATGTCTGCTATGTCAAGAGCACTATATATGAATCCCATTCAATTCTGACAATATCATAATTTCAAGACATGTCAAAACTTAATAAAACTTACGTCCAGTTGAAGCCTGCATTGATAGGAACACCGTACTGAAGTCGGATTCAAAATCTAACGGACATTTCGAAATATAAAGGCGTAAGGATTTTTCTTAAGAATTCTCTGAAGCTTCTCCTCGATTTCTTGCTGGAGGAAATGAAGGAATCACTTTTATATATCAATTTGCGAGGTCAAGACAAGTGGCCTACTCTTCATGTTTATCAAGCGGCGCTCGGGCGGTCGCATCATACCGCTCGGGCGCGGCGTGTTCTGTCCAAGAAGTCTAATTGTTGAACATTGGCGCTCGGGCGGTTAAAGATTACCGCTCGGGCGCCATACTTTCTGCCCAAATGGTCATCAGGTTAAACACTGGCGCTCGGGCGGTTATTTTCTACCGCTCGGGCACCAGACATTCTGTCCGAATATCTCCTAACTCATATGATTTGCCCAATCCGGTCTCGTAATGGCCCGGCTATAATCACATTAGTTCATAATCAATAATATCAGATTAATAGAATCAAAATCTCGGGCATTACACATTCTTTTTCATTAAAATAAATTATTCTTTATCTTAAATAAATTCTAGGAATATTTTCTTATCATTAAATTTTATCTTAATACTCCAACTCCAGTCCGGCCTCTCTTATTAATCCGAAAAGATGCAACTAAACTACTGCATAAAATGACTCAACAAATTTAAAGAAAAGAATTTAAATCCTCATGCATAAAAATCATTTTAATTTAAATAATAGTAATTATGCATGGCTTATACGTAGTCTGATTTAACGAGTTTTACAACTCTCCTCCCCTTAAAAGAAATTTCGTCCTCGAAATTAAAACTCACCGAATAACTCGGGGTACCGACTCCTCATCTCTGGCTCAGATTCCCACGTAGCTTCCTCCTCTGAATAATTAAGCCACTTGACTTTCACTAGCTTCACCAGTTTGTTCCGTAGCTTCTTCTCCTGTCTGTCTAAAATCTGCACTGGTCTTTCTTCATAAGATAGGTTCGGATTGAGCTGCAACGGTTCAAAATTCAGGACATGCGAAGGATTCGCCATATACTTCCTCACCATAGAGACGTGGAACACATTGTGTACTCCGGCCAGATTCGGCGGAAGAGCAACACGATAAGCTAACGTCCCAACCCTGTCGAGAATCTCAAATGGTCCGATGAATCTCGGACTGAGCTTTCCTTTCTTCCCGAACCGCATGACACCTTTCATAGGTGCTACCTTCACAAAAACATGGTCGCCAACGGCAAACTCTAGATCTCTCATCCTCTGATCCGCATAGCTCTTCTGTCGGCTCTGAGCAGTCCTCATCCTATCACGGATCTTGACTACTACATCGGCAGCCTGCTGAATGATCTCCGGACCCAATTCTGATCTTTCCCCTACTTCATCCCAATGAACAGGCGATTAGCACTTATGATCATACAGTGCTTCATACGGAGCCTTACCAATAGACGACTGAAAACTGCTGTTATAAGTGAACTCTACCAATGGCAACTTCGACTCCCAACTCCCTGAGAAATCGATAACACAAGCACGGAGAAGATCCTCCAAAATCAGGATAACTCTCTCTGACTGCCCATCTGTCGGTGGGTTTAGCTGTGCTAAACAACAATTTCGTACACATAGCCGAATGCAAACTCTTCCAAAATGTGGAAGTGAATCTAGAATCTCGGTCAGACACTATAGAAACGGGAATACCATGAAGCCTGACTATCTCTCGGATATACAACTCTGCATACTGAATCATGGTGAAAGTCGTCTTGATAGGCAAGAGGTGCGCTGATTTGGTAAGACGATCAACAATCACCCAGATAGCATTTGATCCTCTGACTGACTTCGGCAAACCTACCACGAAGTCCATGGTAATATTCTCTTACTTCCACTCGAGAATAGGAAGAGGCTTGAGCATACCTGCCGATCTCTGATGCTCCGCTTTTACTAGTTGACACGTCAGACACTCGGATACAAAACGTCTGATATCCTTCTTCATTCCGGGCCACCAATACAATAACTGCAGATCTTTATACATCTTCGTACTCCCAGGATGAATAGAGTACGACGACATGTGGGCCTCGGATAAAATATATGTTCGAATAGAATCACTGCTAGGAATCCACATTCTGTCTCGGTATCTCACAATGCCGTCGCTAACTGTATACAAGATACTGCCCTTGGCCTCATCTCTCTGCTTGCACTTTGTCAACTGCTCATCTGCTGACTGACCACTGCGAATACGGTCTAGAAGGGAAGACTAAATCGTCAAAGTAGACAGACGGGGAACTCTACCTCGAGGATATGTCTCTAGATCAAACCTCTGCATCTCAGACTGAAGAGGCCTCGAAATCGCTAGATGAGCCATCACTGCGACTTTCCTGCTGAGTGCATCCGCAACTACATTAGCCTTACCCGGGTGGTAGCTAATGTCAAAGTTATAGTCCTTCACTAGCTCCAACCAACGCCTTTGACGCATATTCAGCTCTTTCTGTGTAAAGAAGTACTTGATGCTCTTGTGGTCGGTAAAAATCTGGCACTTCTCTCCGTACAAATAATGCCTCCAAATCTTCAAGGCAAATACTACGGCTGCCAACTCTAGATCGTGGGTAGGGTAATTCTTCTCATGGATTTTCAACTGACGAGAAGCATATGCTATCACCTTCCCATGCTGCATCAACAGTGCACCTAAACCGAGCTTCGAAGCATCGGTACACAAAACAAAGTCTCCGGGCCCTGACGGCATGGCCAATACTGGTGCTGAGATAAGAGCTTGCTTCAAAGTATCGAAGCTCTTCTGACACTCATCGCTCCACACAAATTTTGCATTCTTCTTTGTCAACGACGTGAGTGGAACTGCAATAGAGAAGAATCCCTGAATAAACTTCCAATAGTATCCTGCTAGCCCAAGGAAATTACGGATCTCTGATGCATTCTGCGGCACAACCCAATCTCTGACTGCTGCAACTTTCGCTGGGTCTACCTCAATACCGCTGCTAGAAACAATGTGGCCTAAGAAACGCCACCTTCTCTAACCAGAATTTGCATTTACTGAACTTCGCGAATAGCTTATTCTTCTGCAAGGTCTGAAAAATTGCGGTCAGATTTCTGTTGTGATCCTCTTGATTGTTCGAGTAGACGAGAATGTTGTTGCAGAGGCCCTAAAAATTCTTGCTTGAAAATTTGCGGAAAATTAAAAATTTTCTTTTTAAAAGAACTTAAATGGCCTCATTCATAAAATCACTGGTGAATCAAGTTCAATATTTCAAAATATTGCAGCGGAAGAAAATAAAGTTTGCCAAAAATCACAATTTAAAAATATCCAACGACTGATAAAATGTTTGCGGAATAAAATAACAACTGCTGCTCTGAGGTCCTCGGGTGCCACTACTGCCAACCCAAGCTGGCTTACTGGTCCCCGCCCTCGGCCCTGGCCTCATCAGTACCTACAACAATCAAGTCTAGTGAGCCTAAAGACTCAGCATGCATATATCGCAGGTAACGAGTAAAAATCTGAATTAAAATATGCATGAGTTAACATATCCTGTCCTGAGGCATGCTGAAAATTCTATCAGTTATTTCAGTACAGGCTCCAAGGAGCAAACATTTTTTTCTGTGATTATCAGTTCAGTTAACATATCCTGTCCTGAGGCATGCTGAAAATAATCTGTACTGAGCAATTATAATACGTGCATAACTGAACTGATAATCACAGAAAAAAATGTTTGCTCCTTGGAGCCTGTACTGAAATAACTGATAGAATTTTCTGTTGAGATTATGTTTTACGCCTGTGGTCCCTGCACTAAACTGAACTGATCGGTAACTGGCTACCGGGGAGGCTGAAACTGAACTGAGCTGGCCGGTCACTGGCGACCGGGTGGTACCATACTGAACTGATCGGTCACTGGCAACCGTATAAAATAACACTCCCACATAGTGAATGAACCACAAGCCATATCGCATAAATCTCAAAAATAATCATTTTCTATTTAATGCACGTAAAATAATTAACTGGCATAATGAAAATGTCCCGTAATTTTACCAACTGGATTGGATTGGATCATCCCCAGGCTCGCTGCAACCTAACTGGGCTATGAAAAATATGCAATAGCTTAAACATGACCAACTACGCAATTTACGTTCAAAAGATGCGACTGTGATGCCTAATGACTTCGCATTTAATCATGACTCCGAGCCAACCTGAACCGACACCAAACCGACGTATAGTCATGATTAAAATACGCTGAAAAATCATAAAATAATGCTCCTAAAATGATAGGGTCGAAATCTAGGTGGAATGGAGGCCAAAACACGAAACGTTCTTTCGAGAGTCAATTTGGCACATCGCACCGTAAATTCTCGTACGACCTCAAAAATGATCCAAATGACGAACGGTCAAAAACATGACCTTCCTAACTCAATGATGCACTGTCCAGTCCAAGTCCATGGGCTAAAAGCCAACCAAGAACTCGAACGAGCCACCGAACCGACACAGCAACTTGCTGTAATTTTCCAGCAACTGTACAATCGTGTAACTTGTGTTGTTTTCGAGACTACCTGCCATTGGGGCGTGAACCACTGACCTGAGACTCTTACCAACATCCCAAGGAGTGATTTGAACCATGGCTAAGGGCCCTAGGCCAGCCACAATCCGCGTCACACCAAAACTCAACCGAAACTCCAACCGAGAACCAACGTGCATGCGTGTGTAGTGTTTTGCTTAGATCGATGTCTTGCATCGTTCCAGTGGCCATTTGATTGACCATGGCATGATCTAGACATATAGGGGCATGGTATGAACCGTGGATATGGGCCATAGGCCAACCAAGATCCATACCAAGCAACCAAAAACCGAAACCATATGCTGAACCAATGAAGAAGCCGAATGGGGAAAGGGGCTGTTCTTGTTGATTATTTAAAAACCGATGAGCCATGGACCAAGCTACCAAAAGGGCGACTTAGTCATGTCTTAGACATGCTAGGGGAGTGATCAAACCATGGATAAGAGCCCTTAGGGCAGCCAAGATCAGATCCAACCCCTTGACATAAAAACTGAAATTTTCGAACACATGAGAAGCAATGGGAAAGTTGCTGTCATTCCGAATTTCCAGCAAGCATGGGGTTAAACCAATGGACAAACGTGGTCCTAATGCATCCTATTACATGTATATAGGTCACCTTGGGAGCCTCGAATCGAACCAATCACCTGAAACAACAAAACTCAGAAAAACGTGAAGCTTGTCATGAAAGGGCCGAAATCTGCATGCATTAATTTTCTGAAAATTCTATGATTTATTTCGGTTTTTGCATGATAAAACATGATCATGTACTGAAAAATAATTGATAATATGACTTGATTGAGGTTTGAAAGAAATCTAGACATGCCTGGTTATCGTTTGAAATGAAAACGAAAAGAAGAGACGAGACGGCACGGAGGAGACGGAGCGCTTTCTTGTCTACCTTTCTTGCTCTCGATTTTTTCTTTCTTTCCCTCTAGCTAAGACTCACGACTTTTTTCACACAAATGGGGCTCTGAATGGTGCTGAATTCGGTGGTGATGGAGGGAGAAAATGGTTGGGGAGTGAGATAAGATGGGTGCAAAATATAAGGAAGAATCAAGACCAAGTCCACTCTCCTTTTGAAATTTGAATTATTGTTTGATATCAAGTCTACTTGGGGATGAGGTGGCCGAATTTATGCATGGTAGTCTAGGTTAGAATGAGGTTAATTAATAATTTAATGGTGCTCCCAAACAAAAAGAATTATCCTCTTAATTAAATACCAAGAAGGGGTCAAAGGTGATGAGTTGGCAAATGAATCTTATAGCAACTAAGGGTGGCCGAAAATGCATAATAAAATAAAGGGGAAATGTTGTTTATTTACTAAATTAATAACTCTTAAAAGCCTCACTAATCCCTTAAATAATTTAGTGAATAAAACCATTAATTATGCAACTTAAATGAGCTTATTTCTTAATCACCTCAAGCAACTTAAATTAATTCCTCAAACCTCCTTTTTAACTTAAATGAACTTACTTTCTAGCTAAATTAACTTCTGAAAATATTTCTCGAATCTTAAATTCTATCTCAAAACTCCGACTCCAGTCCGGCCTCACTGAAATAACTGAAATGCTAAAAATCAAACTACTGAACTGAAATAATAAAATAATTAACTTCAAAGAAATGCATTTAAATAATCATGCCATGAAGTCAATTAAATTTAAAAATCTAGAATTATGCATGGCTTATACGTAGACTGATTTACGGGTTCTACAGTTGTCTATGAATACTATCACAAACTTATCAAGATACGGCTGAAATACGCGATTCATGAGATCCATGAAGATCGGTGGCGCATTCGTCAAACCGAACGGCATCACAAGGAACTCATAGTGGCCATAATGAGTCCTAAAAGCAGTCTTGAGAACATCGGCAAAAAAGGTCTTTCACCCTCAACTGGTGATAACCAGAACGCAGGTCGATCTTAGAGAATACTGAAGCTCCCTGTAACTGATCAAATAAATTTTCAATCCTCGGGAGTGGGTATTTGTTCTTCACTGTAACCCTGTTCAATTCCCGGTAATCAATGCAGAGCCTCATCGAACCATCCTTCTTCTTCACAAACAAGACTGGCGCGCTCCATGGTGAAAAACTCGGGCGAATGAACTTCTTGTCAAGAAGTTCCTGAATCTGCTTCTTAAGTTCTGCCATCTCTGTCGGTGCTAATCGGTACGGTGCTTTTGAGATCGGAGCCGTACCTGGCATAAGCTCAATAGAAAACACCACCTCTCGCTCGGGTGGCATACAAGAGATGTCCTCAGGAAAAACGTCTAGAAAATCCCTAACAATTGGGACATCAGAGACTGACTGACTGGGTGCCTCGGAAACGGATACAAAAGTCGGTAAAAATGCCCGACACCCTCTATGAATGAGCTTCCTAGCCTGGACACAAGGTATAACGCGCGGTAAAGGAAAATACATGTCTGGCTCGAATAAGAACTGCTCTCTCCCTGGCGGTCGGACTAGCACAGATCTCCGCTGGAAGTCAATCAAAACTATGTTCCTTAACAGCCAGTCCATACCCAGAATGATGTCAAACTCTGGCATCGACAGTACGATAAAATCTGCATAAATAAGACTGTCATGAAGTTCGAGGTCTATGTCTCGGATCACATTAGTGGCTACCAGCTCCTCTGCAGAAGGCAATACTACTGAATACGCCACATCTAGCCCAATGGTCTTGATCTGGAGAAAATTCGCAAAAACCTCTGAAATGAACGAATAAGTAGCCCCTGAATCTATCAAGGCATTCGTAGCTGAACCGGCTATAAAAATTCTCCCTGAAGGGTTGTAACATCAAGCTGAACCCAATAGATACAAGAACTAACTTATAGACATGCGAAGTTCATAGTTCTTCTAACCTAAATTCCCGAAAGTAACATTGATTAGAACATGCAATCCTATCATCAATTCTATGTTCAAAATCTTAACCCAGATCCCCGAAACAATAACTTTCAAATATAAACTTAAAGCATTAAGATACCTGTCATGAGCATGGTCTCCGGGTTCGTCTCCGCTGCATGGAGAGCAAAAACTCTGCCTTGAGTAGGCAGACTCCCCTGAGAGCAATTCTTCAGTAAGTGGTCAGGACTCCCACACTTGTAGCACTTCCCTGAGCCATACATACAAGCTCCAGCATGACGACGCGCGCACTTAGCGCAGACCGGGTACTCAACGGCTCATGGGACTGCCCGTCCCTGCTGCTGCTGGTGTCCTCTGTTCCTGGGTAGGCCGTGGAAATGCCTCTTATTCTGATGCTGCTGCGGAGGAGGTCGGTGTGGCACTTGGACTGGTCGTTTGCCCTGGCGGTCTCTCTCAATATCAATCAGATCCTGCTCTGCATCTAGAGCTCTTGAGACAGCGACGTCATAGGTAGTAGGGCCAGCCACCCTAACATCACGGCGCAAGATCGGCCGTAGACCATCCGTAAACTGTTTCAGCTTGGCTCCCGCATCATTGGCAATCAGGGGTACGAATTGGCAACCCCTCTCAAACTTACGAATGAACTCCGTAACAGTCATATCTCCCTGCCTCAGGGTCATGAACTCCCTGGTCAACCTGGTACGCACTCATCAGTGAAATGTTTGGAGTAGAATACCTCTGTAAAGAGCGTCCAGCTCAGAGTAGCCAAGTTCAAGGCTACGGATGCTCTTTCCCACCATAAGCGGGCGTCTCCTCCAAACAGGTAGGTCGCACATCGAACTCGTTCCTCATCTCCAAGCCCCATGAACTCGAAGATAACCTCGAGGGACTTAATCCAGCCCTCAGCAATCATGGGATCTGTCGTCCCTGAGAACTCCTTCGGCCTCATCTTCATGAACCGCTCGTAGGTAGCCTCAGGCCCCGTCTGCCTGGCTACCCAAGTATTGTTCCTCGCAAATTGTGCGAAGAACTGCATCATGCCAGCTAGCATCTGGGCGTTCATGTCCGGTGGAGGGGGTGGTGGTAAATCTCTTTCCTGCCTAAGGTCCTCACCGTCCTCATGACGATGCTCATCCTCTCTCATGCGCTCAGGAATGCGTCTAGGAGGCATACTGTTCCATGCATAACCCATACGTAACTAACATGCATAATTTCTATTATTACTTTAAATTTAAATAAATACTGCATATTCATAATCTGAACATAAATCATTTCATGAAAACATGCTGTTAAAATATTTCATGCTTTAAACGAAATGCGTAAACGTAAAACTTACAGACCGAAGACGTGACTTCATGAGCTTCTCGAGGTCAGTAGTAGTACAACCCTTTAAAAGAACATAGGCTCTGATACCAACTGTTGAGGCCCGTGTTTTGTATACATAAATTTGCGGAATTATTTAAAATTTTTCTTTAATATTAAATAATATAACGGCCTGAAAATTCGTGTTTGAATATTTGCGAAAAAAATTAAAAATTTTCTTTGTAAAGTAAGTAAAATGCCTCATTCATAAAATAGACCGTTAAATAAAGTTTAAATGTTAAAAATAGCAGCGGAAGAAATTATTTGTTTGCAAAAGAAAAATTTAAGAGTAATCCAACAACGGATAAACTGTTTGAGCATAAAAATGGTAAATGCTAAAATGAGGTACTCGGGTTCCACTACTGCCAACCCAAGCTAGCTCACTGGTCCCCGCCCTCGGCCCTGACATCGTCAGAACCTACAACAATCAAGTCTAGTGAGTCTAAAGACTCAACATGCATATATCGTAAATAACGAGTAAATATAGTAAAATTTCATGGGAGTAAAAATATCATTTCATGAGGCATATCGTAAAAATGTCGGGTCATGATTAATTAATTATAATACGTGCATAACTGAACTGAAAATATCATGGTAAAAATGTTTGCTCCTTGGAGCCCTGTACTAAAATAGCCTGTAATAAATTTCTGTTGAGATTATGGTCTACGCAAGTGGCCCCTGCACTGAAACTGACCGGTAACTGGCGACCGGATAATAAAATGCTCCCATGATCGGTAACTAGCGACCGGGTAAAATAATGAACGTCTGATCAGACTATGCCACAGTATACTGGGTGCAAACTGAACTGACCGGTAACTGGCGACCGGACCGGTAACTGGCGACCGGATTTAGCAATAATCCCATGATAGTGAAATGGCCACAAGCAATATCGCATAATCTCAAAAATGAACATTTTATATTTTGATGCACGTAATATAATTAAATGGCACAATTAAATATCCTGTAATAATTTACTGCTTGGATTGGATCGCTCCCAGGCTCACTGCAACCTAAATATGCCATGAAAAATATGCAATAGATTTATGGGACCAAACTATGCAATAACATTCGAAAATGTGACAATTACACCGAACGACTTCGTATTTAATCATGACTCCGAACCAACCCGAGCCAACACAAAAACATCATATAGTCATGATTAAAATACGTTTAAAATGATGAATTAATGCTCCTAAAATGATGCAAGTCTAATTTTAGGTGAATGGAGGCCAAAACATGAAACGCTCTTTCGAGAGTCAATTTGGCACATCGCACCGTAAATTCTCGTATGACCTCAAAAATGATCCGAATCACGAACGGCCAAAAACATGACCTTCCTAACTCAATGAGGCACTGTCCAATCCAAGTCCATGGGCTAAAAGCCAACCGAGAACTCGAACGAGCCACTGAACCGTCACAGCAAGTTGCTGTCCAAAAATACAGCAGCTGTGCTTTGGTTTCTTGCGTCGGTTGCGAGGCTAATGGCCATTGGGGCTTGAACCAACATCCCAAGGAAAGATTTGAACCATGGCTAAGGGCCCTAGGCCAGCCACAATTCGCATCACACCATAACTCCATCGAAAGTCACACTCGAGAGCACCCTTGCATGCGTGTGGTGTCTTGCTTCGTTTGTTGTCTCGTGTCGTTCCAGTGGCCATTTCATTGACCATGGCACAATCTAGACATCTAGGGGCCTGGTATGAACCGTGGTTAGGGGCCATAGGCCAACCAAGATCCACACCATCCCTCAAAACCAAAAGTTACACTTGCTGAATTCGAAAGGGGCGAAGGGCTGTTCTTGTTGTTTGATTTAAAAACCGATTCAACCATGGACCAAGCCTCAAAAGAGCGACTTGGTCACGTCTTAGACATCACCAGGAGATATTCTAACCATGGCTATAGCCCTTCGGGCAGCCAAGATCAGATCCATCAACCTTTGACATCAAACAAGAAAATCGAATGCAAATGGTGACATGATTGGGGAGTTGCTGTCATCTCGATTTCCAGCAAGCATGGGGGCTGAAATAATGGACCAAAGTGGTCCTTATCCGTCCTAGAACATGTCTAGATGTAGCCTTGGGAGCCTGCAACCGAACCAATACCTGAAACACACAAAACAAAGCAACCCGTGAAGAGCATCCTGAAACCGAAAAATTCTGCATGTTTTATTTCAAAATGTTCTTGACATATTTCGGTTTTTTGCATGAAATGATGATCATGTAATATAAAAATAATGATAGTAGGACTTGATTGAAGAGTCAAGGAAGAATATATGCATGCCTGGTTTCATTTTGAAAGAAAACGAAAGAACGAGACGATCCGGCGCGGAGGAGGTGGAGCGCTTCCTTTCCTACCTTACTAGCTCTCGATTTTTCTCTCTAGTTTCCTCTAGTGCTAGCCACGATTTTTCTCTCCAAAATCACTCTGAATTTCGAGACTAAGGGAGGGGGAATGGTGGTTAAGAGGGTGAGGAGAATGGGTGCAAAATATTGGGAAGAAAATCAAGACCAAGTCTACCTCTCATTCAAATTTTGAATTGGTTTGATCAAGTCTTTTTGGGGGGAGCATGGCCGATATTATCCATGATAATTAGACTAGGATATTGCTTATTAATAAACTAATTAAGGTTGATCAATAATTAAAAAGGTTATCATGCTAAAAAAATGACAAAGAATGGGTCAAAGGTGAGTTGGCATATCCTTGCTCAATCTACTAAGGGTGGCCGAAAATCAACACTAAAAATGAAGAGAAATGTTGTTTAGTTACTAAATTTATAACCCTTAAAAGCCTCACCTATCTTTTAAATAATTTAGTGAACTAACTCCTTAATTAAGGAACTTAAATAAATTTATTTTCTACTCACCTCAAGTAACTTAAATAATTCCTTAAACTTCCATTTAACTTAAATTAACTTATTAATTAGCTAAAATAAGTTCTGGGAATGTTTTCCTAAATCTTAAATTTTATCTCTAAACTCCAACTCCAGTCCGGCCTCACTGAATTAACTGAAATGATAAAAATCAAACTACTATGATAAAATAATTAAATTAAGGAAAAGCATTTAAATACTCATGCAATAAAAATCATTTTAATTTAAATACTAGAATTATGCATGGCTTATACGTTGTCTAAGTTACGGGTTCTACAATTCTTCCCCCCTTAAAAAAAATTTCGTCCTCGAAATTAAGACTTACCGAATAATTCGGGGTAACGGTCTTTCATCTCCGACTCAGACTCCCATGTAGCTTCCTCCTCAGAATGGTTAAGCCATTTGACTTTGACTCGCTTAACCAGCTTGCTCCGAAGCTTCTTCTCCTGCCTGTCTAAGATCTGCACTGGTCTCTCCTCATAAGATAGGTTCGGAGTAAGCTGCAACGGCTCAAAGTTCAGGACATGCGAAGGGTTCGCCATGTACTTCCTCAGTATAGAGACGTGAAAGACATTGTGTACTCCGGCCAAATTCGACGGAAGAGCCACACGATAAGCTAGCGTCCCAACTCTGTCAAGGATCTCAAATGGTCCAATAAATCTCGGATTGAGCTTCCCTTTCTTCCCAAATCGCATGACACCCTTCATAGGTGCCACCTTCACAAAGACATGGTCGCCGACAGCAAACTCTAAATCTCTCCTCCTCTGATCTGCATAACTCTTCTGTCGACTCTGAGCAGTCCTCATTCTGTCACGGATCCGGGCTACTACAGTCGACAGTCTGCTGAATAATCTCTGGACCCAACTCTGCTCTCTCTCCTACTTTATCCCAATGAACAGGAGATCTACACTTACGACCATATAGTGCTTCATACGGAGCAATACCAATAGAAGACTGGAAGCTGCTGTTGTAGGTGAACTCAACCAATGGCAAGTTCGACTCACAACTCCCAGAGAAATCAATGACGCAAGCGCGGAGAAGATCCTCTAAAATCTGAATGACTCGCTCTAACTGTCCATCTGTCTGCGGATGGAAAGCTGTGCTAAACAGCAACTTCGTCCCCATAGTCGAATGCAAACTCTTCCAAAATGAGGAAGTAAATCTGGGATCTCTGTCAGATACGATAGAAACTGGAATACCATGAAGTCGGACTATCTCCCGGATGTACAACTCTGCATACTGAATCATGGTGAAAGTCGTCTTAATAGGCAAGAAATGCGCTGATTTGGTGAGACGATCAACAATCACCCAGATGGCATTTGATCCTCTGACTGACTTCGGCAAACCGGTCACGAAGTCTAAGGTAACATTCTCCCACTTCCACTCGGGAATAGGAAGAGGCTTGAGCAAACCTGCTGGTCTCTGATGCTCCGCCTTCACTAACTGACAAGTTAGGCACTCGGATACAAATTGTCTGATGTCCTTCTTCATACCAGGCCACCAATACAATAGATGCAGATCTTTGTACATCTTCGTACTCCCTGGATGAATAGAGTACGGCGACATATGCGCTTCTGATAAGATATCTGCTCGGATAGAATCACCGCTAGGAACCCATATCCTGTCTCGGTATCTCACAATACCATCACTGACTGAATACAAGACACTGCCCTTGGCCTCATCCCTCTGCTTCCACTTTGCCAATTGCTCATCTGTTGCCTGATCACTACGAATACGGTCCAGGAGAGTGGACTGAATAGTCAAGGTAGATAGTCGGGGAACTCTACCTTGAGGATATGACTCTAGATCAAACCTCTGCATCTCAATCTGAAGAGGTCTCGAAACGGTCAAATGAGCCATCACTGCGACTTTTCTGCTCAATGCATCCGAAACTACATTAGATTTACCCGGGTGGTAGCTAATGTCACAATCATAGTCCTTCACAAGCTCCAACCAACGCCTCTGACGCATATTCAGCTCCTTCTGCGTAAAGAAATACTTGAGGCTCTTGTGGTCGGTAAAGATCTGGCATTTCTCTCCATACAGATAGTGCCTCCAAATCTTCAAGGCAAAAACTACTGCGGCCAACTCTAGATCATGGGTAGGGTAGTTCTTCTCATGAGTCTTCAACTGTCTAGAAGCATAAGCTATTACCTTCCCATGCTGCATCAATACGGCGCCTAAGACCGAGCTTCGAAGCATCGGTATACAGTACAAACTCACCGGACCCTGACGGCACGGCCAAAACTGGTGCTGAGATAAGAGCTTGCTTCAAAGTATCGAAGCTCTTCTGACACTCCTCGCTCCAAACAAATTTCACATTCTTCTTTGTCAGATCTCTGATGCATCTGCGGCACAACCCAATCTTTGACTGCTGCAACTTTCGCTGGGTCTACCTCAATACCACTGCTGGAAACAATGTGGCCTAAGAACGCCACCTTCTCTAACCAGAATTCGCATTTACAGAACTTTGCGAATAGTTTGTGCTTCTGCAATGTCTGCAGCACTGTGGTCAGATGTCTGCTGTGATCCTCCCGATTCTTGGAGTAGACGAGAATGTCGTCTATGAAAACTATCACAAACTGGTCAAGATACGGCTGAAATACGCGATTCATGAGATCCATGAAGATCGCTGGCGCATTCGTCAAACCGAACGGCATCACAAGGAACTCGTAGTGGCCATATTGATTCCTGAAAGCTGTCTTTGAAACATCAGCATCTCTCACCCTCAACTGGTGATAACCGGAACGCAGATCTATCTTAGAGAAAATCGAAGCTCCCTGCAACTGGTCAAACAGATCCTCAATCCTCGGAAGTGGGTATTTATTCTTCACTGTAACCCTGTTCAACTCCCGATAGTCAATACAAAGCCTCATCGTGCCATCTTTCTTCTTAACAAACAAGACTGGCACGCCCCAAGGTGAGAAACTAGGGCGAATGAACTCCTTGTCAAGAAGTTCCTGAATCTGCTTCTTAAGCTCTGCCATCTCTGTCGGTGCAAGTTGGTACGGTGCTTTTGAGATCAGAGCCGTACCTGGCATAAGCTCGATGGAAAGCTCCACCTCTCTCTCAGGTGGCATACCAGAGACGTCCTCAGGAAAAATGTCTAAGAAGTCTCTAACAATCGAAACATCTGAGACTGACTGACTGGGCGCCTCGGGGACAGATACAAAGGTTGCTAGAAACGCCCGACACCCTCTATGCATGAGCTTCCTAGCCTGAACATATGGAATAATACGTGGTAGAGGAAAGTACCCTGTCTGGCTCGAATAAGAACTGCGTCATTCCAGGCGGTCGGACTAGAACAGATCTCCGCTGGAAGTCAATCAAAACTCGGTTCCGCAGTATCCAATCCATCCCTAGAATAATGTCAAACTCTGGCATCGGCAGTACGATAAGATCCGCATAAACAAGGTTGCCATGGAGCTCAAGATCTATGTCTCGGATCACATTGGTGGATGCTGCTACTACTTAAATATTAATTCACCCAAGTGTAGGTTGTCTGCAAGTAATATATTTCGTAAGTACGAGATCGATCCACAGAGAGGTTATTTTGAATTTAAATTTATCAATTTATAGATTATCAAATGCAAGAATGAAGTTTACAAATTATAAATTTTGTCAAGGCTTGAGGATTTATTCTTGGTTTATGTAATATTGTTTAACTAAAAGTAAAACAAAAGAAACCACCATAAATAATGGTTCCAAGAAAATTAAACACACACATAATATAATATAGTTCCCACTATAAAAAATACCGAATTAACCGATATTTTATATATGGTACCTATGATTATAATTATGACTATATAAATAAATAATTGCATAAAGTAAATGTTAAATTAAATCATTATATTTCATTTAGAACAACCGGCAGAGCCACGCTATTGCCTAAATGAAGTATATTGATTTAATAAGTTAGTTGCGGTAAAGTAAAAGTTAGTTGCGATAAAGTAAATGTTAGATGCGAAAAATAAAAGTTAGTTGCGATAAAGTAAATGTTAGATTGTTAGATGTTAGTATTAAATCATAATATTTCATTTAGAACAACCGGCAGAGCCACGCTATCGTCTAAATGAAATATTATGATATTATAATATAAATATATATATATATATATATATCTATATATATATAATAATAAGTGATAAAATATTTATTGTATCAAAATTAAACAACAAATCAAGATAACCACTTTAATGGTATCAAGCATTTGATGTAAATTGATAACAACAAATAATTCATTTTTATACCTACAATAAAAATAAGTTAGCTAAATGAAAAGAAATAAAGAAAGAATATACAAAATATAAACAATCTTACTTCACCAAGAATGCATCATCTTCACCTTGACATAATAGATTTAGCTTGCCATAAGCTTACTTTTGATCAACACTAAAATATCACTCATAGTTGAGAACATGAAAGAAAATATATTGGAACATAGAACTTTGATACACACTCACACTATATTTTACAATGAGATAGAATGATTCTCAAGCTAGCACAAGGCCTCTAGTTATAGGCCAAATGAGAGAAAGGGTCAAAATTTTTATTAATGCCATGTAGTTGCAATAGTATTCTTTGTCTCCTCCAAGTTCAATTCCATGTACCTTCTTTCAATGCTTTGTTCCATGACTTTAATCACCGAATTTGACTCTGCTCAAAATGGCAAACATGTGGGGAATTGTCTGTAGATGAATTTGGCCACTTGGTTCACCTCATTTGGTTAAATATTGAAATAGTTATGATATTTTTACTATATGCTGGTCATAGTAAAAGTAAATTTGTCCTCCTTTTGATATTTGCACAATTTGATCAACTTAAGTATCTTTTTAGGCAATCATGTCTTCTGCAAAGTTGTAGATAATTTCTCAAGGATTCCGAACATGTTTGAGTCACCTCCATTTGAATTTTCTAGCTTGAGTTATCATTATATATATATATTTATGGTAGAATGTTTGGATAAAAAAATTTTATGTTATTGTAAAATTTTGCAGTCACGTTATTTAAAAAAAAAACAATAAGCTAAAAAAAAAGAAAAAAAAAGGGATTTTATTCTTTGTAAATTTTCCTATTTTGTATATTTATGTATATAAACATTTATATAACGGATACATCCGACTACCTTTGAAATTTATCTAGCACAAACAAATCTTTTTGTTTGTTTGTTTTTTTTTTTTTCTTTTTAACACAATATTGATGTTTTAGAACACATTGATAGTACATCAATCAAATCTAAAAAATTACAATGAATAAAGTATTTTGCAGTCTGTTATATATTTACTTCTTTTTTTTTTCTTTTTTCAATAAATATTTTTTTAAGGGGAGTTATATTCTTGTAATTAACCATTTTTTAATAAACAATAAAAGTTTATTAATTGTTTTCTCATTTCTCACCACTCACTCACAAAAGATGTGTGAGTATATATTATACTTTTACAAAAGAATTCTTTCAATTATACATGTTAACAGCCATACAAATCATATCTTTTAACTATATTCTCATAAAAATTTTAGAAATTATTATATTTGAAAACACATACAATTATATATATATATATGAACACATCTATTATATATTTCATATTAATTGATCAAAAAATATATATAAATTGGTACATATGAAAAACTAATTTTTCTTTTAGTCTGTATTTTGAATATAATGAATATTAAAATCTAGTGTATTGTGATTTTCCAATAATTATTAACTAATGCGTCTCAGGTGCATTTTACTGACACCTTACTTGACATTGAACTAAAAATTATTATTATTATTACTATATATAAGTATATATTTTAATTTTTTATATAAAAAAAAACTAAGAGGAGAAGAAGAAGAAATTATTCATACCTTAAAGAAAAACATTAAAACATACCGTTGAATCACAAGTTTAACATCACATGAATTTTCTTTTCTTACTCTTGGATGTTGGCCAATTAAGTTGAGATAAGGATGGATCTGGTTCATGACTAAATCCTTGCAGTAAATCAATAAGTTCACCTTCACATGTAGCAGAAACTAACATCCTTCCCGAAGCTAATGAAATAAATCCCTGTTCCACAACATCATCAAGAAACGATAACAGTTTATTATAATAATTGTTAACATTTAACAAACCAATTGGCTTATTATGGATATTTAATTGTGCCCAACAAACAGTATGAAATATTTCTTCCAAAGTACCGAAACCTCCTGGCAAAGCAATGAAAGCATCTGAATGTTCAATCATTTGAGTGATTCGTTCATACATGTTGTCCACTTTCATTTCTTCTCCTATTGTTGGTCCTGTAAGATTGGCTAAGGTAACCAGAATAATGCCTAAAACTTCACTTCCACCTGCATGCGCAGCTTTTGCAACTTTTCCCATGAGGCCAACTTCACCACCACCATATACCAAATGAATCTTTTTTTTAGCAAGTGTTATTCCAAGATTTTCTGCTACTTCTTCATAAATTAAATCTTTTCCTGCACTAGATCCACAAAATTCACAAATATTTTTGATTTTACTTACCGTGGACGTTGAAATGTTGAGAAATATGTTTTTCTGTAATTGTTAGATCACAGCATATGAATTTATAAGCGTAACATGCCAAAAGTCAATATTTGAACAGGAAATTATTATTATTAAAAGAAAATAAAAATGACAAAATTAAAACAAATATATACAGGGTAGTTGTGATTGTGGCTCACATCTTCCTATGATTTTACGTTCAGTAACGGCTTCAACGTCTTCTATGAGTCGAGGATATGCTTCCCATCCAATTTTCTTATAAATTGGCAAACATGATCTTTTAACATCAGATTCCCAAGACGAAATTGTGTATATTTATTTACTTATCTAAATAGATGTGTGTTACTACAGTAGGATCTTTGTAAGGCTGATTCCACCGTCCATATTGATATTCCTCCTGTTGAAATTGCCACCATAGTTTAAGAAGTTCATTTTGCACGTACCCACTAGAATGCGTATCAAGAACCTCTAGAAAATTATCTAAAGGCTCTTTACTCAGACCATTCTTAATGAATAAAATTTTATCTTCTCTATTCATTGATGTCATTCCAACATTTTTGCATTTTCCCTTACAAGTCCACCTTGCACATTTATGACGTCCACCTATACGTTTAGCTCTTCGTTTTTTGGCATATGTGCTTTTACCAAATCCTGGCATATGTCTTATTATTAATTCACTTGCTTCCCCAACCAATCGGACTTTTGCTTCAATTATCAATCGGACATCATTCGGTATGCCATATGACATCATCAACCTTAGCCACTCACATCTAGCTTTATAAATTTTTTTCAACGCATTATCAGGTAAACAAGCAAAATATTTACGAAGATTCATAATACACGCATCCATATTATTATTATTATTATATATATTTCAATTATTTCGGGAAAACTGAAGAAACCGACTTAAACAGTCACGGAGTACCGTTATCCGCCACTTAACCGGGAAATGAACTAGAATCTGCAAAACAAAATGAAAATATCAAACAACTATTGTGGATCATATAAAGGCATAAACTCATTATTAAGAATTTCATTTTCTATAAAAGGCTTAAGTTTTTGCCCATTAACTTTAAACACATCATTATTTTTAGGATTTTCAATATCAACAGCACCATGAGGATAAACAAATTTGACTATAAATGGTCCTGATCACCTCGATCTTAGTTTACCTGAAAATAAATGCAAACGAGAATTATAAAGCAAAACTTTTTGTCCAATTTCAAATGACTTTCTCATAATATTTTTTATCAAGAAAGGCTTTAGTTTTATCTTTATAAATCTTTGAATTTTCATATGCATCATTTCTTAATTCTTCAAGTTCATTTATTTGCAATTTTCTTAATTTAGATGCATCATCTAAATTAATATTAAATGCTTTAATTGCCCAATAAGCTTTATGTTCAAGTTCAACCGGTAAATGACAATGCTTACCAAAAACTAACCTATATGGTGACAACCCTAATGATGTTTTAAATGCAGTTCTATATGCCCATAATGCATCAGTTAATCTTAAAGACCAATCTTTTCGATTTGGATTAACTTTTTTTCTAAAATTTGTTTTATTTCTCTATTTGCAAGTTCAACTTGACCATTACTTTGAGGATGATATGGGGTAGAAACTTTATGTGTAATGCCATATTTTCTTAACAAAGAGGAAAATGATGTATTTATAAAATGACTTCCCCCATCACTAATTATTGCTCTAGGTATTCCAAATCGACTAAAAATATTTTCTTTTAAAAATTTTATAACAACTTTATGATCATTAGTTCTACATGCAATTGCTTCAATCCATTTTGAAACATAATCAACAGCGACTAAAATGTACTTATATCCAAAAGATAATGGAAATGGACCCATAAAATCTATCCCCCAACTATCAAATATTTCAATAATTATGATTGGATTTAAAGGCATCATGTTTCGTTTTGAAATTGATCCCATCTTCTGACAGTTTTCACAAGATTTGCAAAATAAATGCGTATCTTTGAATAAAGACGGCCAATAAAATCCACATTGTAAAATTTTTGTAGCTGTTTTATTGGATGAAAAATGACCTCCACATGCTTCAGAATGACAAAATTTAATAATATTACTTACTTCATTGTCGGGTATGCATCGTCGAAAAATTTAGTCAGGACAATACTTAAATAAGTAAGGATCATCCCAATAAAATTTTTTAACTTCTATCAAGAATTTATTCTTATCCTGTGAATTTCAATGAGAAGGCATTTTATTTGTCACAAGAAAATTTACAATGTTAGCAAACCAGGGCATAATAGTAGCATAAAACAACTGATCATCTGGAAAATTTTCATTTATTGGTATTTCATTATGAGATGATTTAGTCATTATTCTAGATAAATGATCGGCTACAACATTTTCTTTTCCTTTTTTATCTTTAATTATAATATCAAATTCTTGTAACAATAAAATCCACCGTATTAATCTTGGCTTAGCATCTTGTTTATTTGATAAATATTTTATGGCAGAATGATCGGTGTAAACAATAGTAGTAGAACCAATTAAATAAGATCGAAACTTATCTAATGCAAATACTACTGAAAGTAATTCTTTTTCAGTAGTTGAATAATTTATTTGAGCACTATTTAAGGTTCTACTAGCATAATAGATTGCATAAGGTTTTCCTTCTTTTCTTTGTCCTAACACAGCTCCTATAGCATAATCACTTGCATCACACATTAATTCAAATGGTAAAGACCAATCTGGAGGTTGTAAAATAGGTGATGTAACTAAAAGATTAATAATTTTTTTAAAAGCATTTTCACATTTTTGAGTCCATTCAAATTGTGTATCTTTTGTTAAAAGATTTGAAATTGGTTTAGATATTATGCTGAAATTTTTTATAAACCTTCTATAAAATCCTGCATGACCCAAGAATGATCGAACTTCTTTGACCGTTTTTGGTGATGTTAAATTAGCAATAACATCAACTTTGGCTTTATCAACTTCAATTCCTTTTTCAGATATCACATGTCCTAAAACAATCCCAGATTTAACCATATAATGACATTTTTCTCAATTTAAAACAAGATTTTTTTCTTCACATCTTTTTAATACTTCTTCTAGATTTTTAAGACAATTTTCAAATGAGTTTCCAAAAACATTTATATCATCCATAAAAACTTCTACATATTCTTCAATCATATCACTGAAAATACTTAACATGCATCTTTGAAAAGTAGCCGGAGCATTACATAAACCAAATGGCATTCTTTTAAATGCAAAAGTTCCGAAAGGACAAGTAAAAGTAGTTTTTTCTTGATCTTCTAATGATATAGGTATTTGATAATACTCCGAATACCCATCAAGAAAACAGTAATAAGAATTTCCTGCTACTTTTTCTAGAATTTGATCTAAAAATGGTAGTGGGAAATGATCTTTTCTAGTTGCATCATTTAATTTTCTATAATCAATACACATACGCCAACTAGATGGAATCCTAGCTTGTAATAACTCTCCCTTTTCATTTTTTATAACAGTGATGCCGGACTTTTTAGGTACTACTTGTGTTGGACTTACCCATTTACTATCTGAAATTGGATAGATAATTCCAGCGTCTAATAGTTTTAATACTTCATTCTTAACAACTTCCTTCATATGTGGATTTAACCTTCTTTGTGGTTGTTGATATGTTTTAGCATTTTCTTCCAAGTGAATTTTATGTGTACAAATTAAAGCATTCATACCTTTTATATCTTTCAAAATCCATCCAATTGCATATTTATATTTTTTAAGTAATTTAATCAAATCTTCTTCTTGATTTGGCAAAAGAGTGGAAGAAATTACAACAGGAAATGTTTTATTTTCACCAAGAAATACATATTTCAATTCTAATGGTAAAACTTTTAATTCAAGTTTTTTATTATCATCTTCTTTAAAATTATTTTTAGACTCAAAACTTTCTATTGAAAAAACTTCAGATTGTTGATTTAAGTTTTCTTCTTGTATATTTTCTTCCACAATTGGTTCAATTTCATTATCATATTCATTAATACTTGGTTGTTTACATAAATTGAACACATTAAGTTCTAGAGTCATATTTCCAAAAGACAATTTCATTATTCCATTTCGACAATTAATTAAAGCATTTGAAGTTGCTAGAAATGGTCGTCCCAATATTACTGGAATTTCATTATGTACTTCTATTGGTTGTGTATCCAAAACAATAAAATCTACATGATATATGAATTTATCAACTTGAACCAAAACATCTTCTACAATACCTCTAGGTATTTTGATTGACCTATCCGCCAGTAAGAGAGTAACAGAAGTGGGTTTTAATTCTCCTAAATTAAGTTTTTCATAAACTGAATAAGGAAGTAAATTCACACTTGCTCCCAAATCCAACAAAGCATTTTTAATTTTATTTTCTCCAATAATACATGAAATTGTTGGACAACCAGGATCTTTATATTTTAAACTAGAATTATTTTGAAGAATAGAACTTACTTGTTCAGCCAAGAATGCTTTTTTCTTCACATGCAATTTTCTCTTTACAGTACATAAGTCTTTTAAAAATTTTGCATAAGAAGGTACTTGTTTAATAGCATCTAATAATGGAATATTTATCTTCACTTGTTTAAAAACTTCATAGATATCAAAATCACTTTTTTGTTTTTTATGATTTGTTAATGCATGAGGAAATGGTGGAGGTTTATTTGACTTATTTACTATTTCAGATGATTTATCCTTCACCATATTATTCTTAAAATTTAAGGTATCATCATTCTCAAAAGTATCAGGATTATCATCCTTACTCTTTGATTTTAAATGATCCTTGTTTTCATTACTATATGGATCATTAACTATTTTACCACTTCTAAGGGTAATAACAGATTTTATTTGATCAATTTTTTCATTTTTTAATTCTTGATTTTGATTTTTAGGATTAGGTTGAGGTTGAGATGTAAATTTTCCTTTTTCATGAATATTAAGTGCAGATGCAAATTTTGCAAGAGTTTCTTTCAAATCACTCATAGATTGATGTTTTGAATATTGATAGACTCTTGCTTTTGGATAAATGCATGAATTACATCTTCAAAGTTTTTTCTTGGAGGTGTAACATAAGGAATATAACCTTGATGATTTTGGTTATTTTGAAAATATTGTTGTGACGGTTGTGAATTATTATCATTCATCCAACTAAAATTAGGATGATTTTTCCATCCAGGATTATATGATGGTGAAAAAGGATCTAGTATTGGTTTTTTATAATTGTTAACATAATTTGCTTGTTCATGGAGACATTCTTTAAATGAAGGTAATGTTGGACAATCTTTTGTAGCATGATACACATATATGACAAACAATTTCTTGAATACTTTTTAATTGACCACTCTTTTTCATTTCTAGTGACTCAATTTTTCTTGCTAAAGATGCAAGTTTAGCTTGAATATCTATATCATCTTTAAGATTATAGATACCACCCCCATTTGTTGAATTATTGATTTTAGTTGTTGGTGGTTCTATTATGCCTATATTATCCCAATTTTGAGCATTTTCTGCTAATGAATCCAAATATTCCATAGCTTCATTTGGGTTTTTATCTTCAAAAGTTCCATTACACATGAATTCTATCATTTGCCTATCTTTAGGTATTAGACCTTCATAAAAGTGAGAAACTATTCTCCATGTTTCAAAACCATGATGTGGGCATGTATTAAGTAATTCTTTATATTTATCCCAACATTGATAAAACGTTTCTCCTTGTTTTTGAGAAAAAGTTGTAATTTGTCTTTTAAAAGAGTTTGTTCTATGGGAAGGGAAAAACTTTTTGAGAAATTGTTGTAGCATTTCTTCCCATGATCTTATTGAACTTGATCTTAAATTTTGTAGCCATGTTTTAGCTTTATTTTTTAAAGAAAAAGGGAAAAGCTTTAATCGAAGTATATCCATGCTACAATTTTGATCATTATAAGTGTTACAGACTTCCTCAAATTCTCTTAGATGCAAATATGGATTTTCAGAATCTAAGCCATGAAAATTTGGTAAAAGTTTAATAATTTGAGGTTTGAAGTTGAAATTAGATGCATCAGGAGGAAAAACTAAACAAGATGGGGCACTAGTTCTAATAGGGTTCATATGGTGCCTAAGTGTTTTTAATTGATCATGTTCTTGATTATTATTATTATTATTATTATTATTATTATTATTATCATCTTGATTATTTGAATTATCATCCATGTTTAAATTATTTTCAGATACTCGAATAAGTCTACCACTTTTTTTTCGACTCCAAATACTCATACAAAAAAAAAAACAACAACAACACTATACTTATAAATAAAACATAATTAACAAATATAAACTTAATTTATACCTCCCCGGCAATGGCGCCAAAAACTTGCTACTACTTAAATAATAATTCACCCAAGTGTAGGTTGTCTGCAAGTAATATATTTCGTAAGTACGAGATCGATCCACAGAGAGGTTATTTTGAGTTTAAATTTATTAATTTATAGATTACCAAATGCAAGAATGAAGTTTACAAATTATAAATTTTGTCAAGGCTTGAGGATTTATTCTTGGTTTATGTAATATTGTTTTACTAAAAGTAAAACAAAAGAAACCACCATAAATAATGGTTCCAAGAAAATTAAACACACACATAATATAATATAGTTCCCACTATAGAAAATACCGAATTAACCGATATTTTATATATGGTACCTATGATTATAATTATGACTATATAAATAAATAATTGCATAAAGTAAATGTTAAATTAAATCATTATATTTCATTTAGAACAACCGGCAGAGCGACGCTATTGCCTAAATGAAATATATTGATTTAATAAGTTAGTTGCGGTAAAGGAAAAATTAGTTGCGATAAAGTAAAAGTTAGATGCGAAAAATAAAAGTTAGTTGCGATAAAGTAAATGTTAGATTGTTAGATGTTAGTATTAAATCATAGTATTTCATTTAGAACAACCGGCAGAGCCACGCTATCGTCTAAATGAAATATTATGATATTATTATATAAATATATATATATATATCTATATATATATAATAATAAGTGATGAAATATTTATTGTATCAAAATTAAACAAAAAATCAAGATAACCACTTTAATGGTATCAAGCATTTGATGTAAGTTGATAACAACAAATAATTCATTTTTATACCTACAATAAAAATAAGTTAGCTAAATGAAAAGAAATAAAGAAAGAATATAGAAATTATAAACAATCTTATTTCACCAAGAATGCATCCTCTTCACCTTGACATAATAGATTTAGCTTTCCCTAAGCTTACTTTTGATCAACACTAAAATATCACTCATAGTTGAGAACATGAAAGAAAATATATTGGAACTTAGAACTTTGATACACACTCACACTATATTTTACAATAAGATAAAATGATTCTCAAGCTAGCACAAGGCCTCTATTTATAGGCCAAATGAGAGAAAGGGTCAAAATTTTTATTAATGCCATGTAGTTGCAATAGTATTCTTTGTCTCCTCCAAGTTCAATTCCATGTCCCTTCTTTCAATGCTTTGTTCCATGACTTTAATCACCGAATTTGACTCTGCTCAAAATGGCAAACATGTGGGGAATTGTCTGTAGATGAATTTGGCCACTTGGTTCACCTCATTTGGTTAAATATTGAAATAGTTATGATATTTTTACTCTATGCTGGTCATAGTAAAAGTAAATTTGTCCTCCTTTTGATATTTGCACAATTTGATCTTCTTAAGGATCTTTTTAGGCAATCATATCTTCTGCAAAGTTGTAGATAATTTCTCAAGGATTCCGAACATGTTTGAGTCACCTCCATTTGAATTTTCTAGCTTGAGTTATCATTATTCTACCAACACGTAGAAAACCTGAAAATAAAACATATTTAGTAAGACAATTAAATATAAACAAACAATACTAAAATAACATAATTTTATAATTTTAATGAAACTTAAATTTTAAAATACAGGTTTTAACATATAATAAATTATTAATTTTAAGTTTCATCAGCTGCCATCTGCTCGCCAGACGACAGTACTACGGAATAGGCTATATCTAGCCCAATGGTCTTATCTTTGAGGAAATTAGCAAAGACCTCTGAAATGAATGAGTGAGTGGCCCCTGAATCTATCAAGGCCTTCGTAGCGGAACCGGATATAAAAATTCTCCCTGAAAGATCGGAACTCTAAGTTGAACCCAATAGTTACATAGACTAAACTTATAGACATGAAAAGGTTGAAGTTCTTCTAACTTAAATTTCCAAAATATTACAAAGTAGAGCATGCAATCCTATCGCAATTCTATGTTCAAAATATTAACCCAAAACATTAAGTTCCAATGCAGACTCAAAGCTTAAGGTACATGTCATAAGCATCGTATCCGGGTTCGTCTCCGTGGCATGGAGAGCAAACACTCTGCCTTGGTTAGGCAGATTCCTCTGAGGGCACTGCAGAAATAAGTGGTCTGGACTACCACACCTATAACACTTTCCTGAGCCGTACATACATGCCCCAGGATGGCGACGTGAGCACTTAGGACAGACTGGGCGCTCAAGAGCCCTCGGGGTTGGGCGTCCCCGCTGCTGCTGGCCTTTGTTTCTAGGCAGCCCGTGAAAAGGCCTCTTGTTCTGCTGCTGATGCTGCTGAGGAGGAGAGCGGTGCGGTACCTGGACTGGTCGCTTTCCCAAGCGATCTCTCTCGAAATCCCACTGATCCTGCTCTGCGGTTAGAGCTTTGGAGACAGCGACCTCATAAAAAGTAGGGTCAGACACCCTAACATCACGGCGCAAGATCGGCCGTAGACCCATCAGAAAATGCATCATCTTGGCTCTAGCATCATTTGCAATCAGGGGTACAAAATGACAACCCCTCTCAAACTTACGGATGAACTCCGTAACAGTCATATCTCCTTGCCTCAAGCTCATAAACTCAGTGGTCAACCTGGTGCGCACATCCTCAGCAAAGTATTTGGAGTATAACACCTCCGTGAAGCGTACCCAACTCAGCGTAGCCACGTTCAGGGCTACCGATGCTCCTTCCCACCATAAGCGGGCATCTCCTCCGAATAAGTAGGTGGCACATCGGACTCTGTCTGCATCTCCAAGCTCCATGAACTCGAAGATAACCTCGAGGGACTTGATCCAGCCCTCAGCAATCATGGGGTCAGACGTCCCAGAAAACTCCTTCGGACGCATCTTCATGAATCTTTCGTAGACAGCCTCAGGCCCTGTTGGCCTGGTCGCCACAGCATGGTTTCCCGCAAACTGTGTGAAGAACTGCGTCATCCCAGCTAGCATCTGGGCATTCATGTCCGGTGGAGGTGGAGGTGGTAAGTCTCTCTCCTGCCTCCGCTCCTCCCTGTCCTCTTGACGAGGCTCCTCATCTCTATTGCGCTCGAGGATGCGCCTAGGGGGCATACTGTTCCATAGATAACCCATACGTAACTAACATGCATAATTCCATAATTTATTTAAATTTAAAATACTGAACAAATAAAATGAATCGGAACATAAAATGCTTCACGAAATCATGCCGTTAAAAATAATTCATGCTTTAAATAAAATGCGTAAATGTAAACTTACAGACCGAAGACGTGACTTCGTGAGCTTCTCGTGGTCAGTAGTAGTACAACCCTATACAGAACCATTGCTCTGATACCAGCTATAACGGCCCGAAAATTCGTGTTTGAATATTTGCGAAAAAATTAAAAATTTTCTTTGTAAAGTAAGTAAAATGCCTCATTCATAAAATAGACCGTTAAATAAAGTTTAAATGTTAAAAATAGCAGCGGAAGAAATTATTTGTTTGCAAAAGAACAATTTAAGAGTAATCCAACAACGGATAAACTGTTTGAGCATAAAAATGGTAAATGCTAAAATGAGCTCCTCGGGTTCCACTACTGCCGACCCAAGCTAGCTCACTGGTCCCCGCCCTCGGCCCCGACATCGTCAGAACCTACAACAATCAAGTCTAGTGAGTCTAAAGACTCAACATGCATATATCGTAAATAACGAGTAAATATAGTAAAATTTCATGGGAGTAAAAATATCATGTCACTCAGCATATCGTAAAAATGTCGGGTCATGATTAATTATAATACGTGCATAACTGAACTGAAAATATCATGGTAAAAATGTTTGCTCCTTGGAGCCCTGTACTGAAATAGCCTGTAATAAATTTCTGTTGAGATTATGGTCTACGCAAGTGGCCCCTGCACTGAAACTGACCGGTAACTGGCGACCGGATAATAAAATGCTCCCATGATCGGTAACTGGCGACCGGGTAAAATAATGAACGTCTGATCAGACTATGCCACAGTATACTGGGTGGTACAAACTGAACTGACCGGTAACCGGCGACCGGACCGGTAACTGGCGACCAGATTTAGCAATAATTCCATGATAGTGAAATGGCCACAAGCAATATCGCATAATCTCAAAAATGAACATTTTATATTTTGATGCACGTAATATAATTAAATGGCACAATTAAATATCCTGTAATAATTTACTGCTTGGATTGGATCGCTCCCAGGCTCGCTGCAACCTAAATATGCCATGAAAAATATGCAATAGATTTATGGGACCAAACTATGCAATAACATTCGAAAATGTGACAATTACACCGAACAACTTCGTATTTAATCATGACTCCGAACCAACCCGAGCCAACACAGAAACATCATATAGTAATGATTAAAATACGTTTAAAATGATGAATTAATGCTCCTAAAATGATGCAAGTCGAATTTTAGGTGAATGGAGGCCAAAACATGAAACGCTCTTTCGAGAGTCAATTTGGCACATCGCACCGTAAATTCTCGTATGACCTCAGAAATGATCCGAATCACGAACGGCCAAAAACATGACTTTCCTAACTTGATGAGGCACTGTCCAGTCCAAGGCCATAGGCTAAAAGCCAACTGAGAACTCGAACGAGCCACTGAACCGTCACAGCAAGTTGCTGTCCAAAAATACAGCAACTGTGCTTTGGTTTCTTGCGTCGGTTGCGAGGCTAATGGCCATTGGGGCTTGAACCAACATCCCAAGGAAAGATTTGAACCATGGCTAAGGGCCCTAGGACAGCCACAATTCGATTCACACCATAACTCCATCGAAAGTCACACCCGAGAGCACCCTTGCATGCGTGTGGTGTCTTGCTTCGTTTGTTGTCTCGTGTCATTCCAGTGGCCATTTGATTGACCATGGCATGATCTAGAAATCTAGGGGCCTGGTATGAACCGTGGTTAGGGGCCATAGGCCAACCAAGATCCACACCATCCCTCAAAACCAAAAGTTACACTTGCTGAATTCGAAAGGGGCGAAGGGCTGTTCTTGTTGTTTGATTTAAAAACCGATTCAACCATGGACCAAGCCTCAAAAGAGCGACTTGGTCACGTCTTAGACATCACCAGGAGATGTTCTAACCATGGCTATAGCCCTTTGGGCAGCCAAGATCAGATCCATCAACCTTTGACATCAAACAAGAAAATCGAATGCAAATGGTGACATGATTGGGGAGTTGCTGTCATCTCGATTTCCAGCAAGCATGGGGGCTGAAATAATGGACCAAAGTGGTCCTTATCCGTCCTAGAACATGTCTAGATGTAGCCTTGGGAGCCTGCAACCGAACCAATACCTGAAACACACAAAACAAAGCAACCCGTGAAGAGCATCCTGAAACCGAAAAATTCTGCATGTTTTATTTCAAAATGTTCTTGACATATTTCGGTTTTTTGCATGAAATGATGATCATGTAATATAAAAATAATGATAGTAGGACTTGATTGAAGAGTCAAGGAAGAATATATGCATGCCTGGTTTCGTTTTGAAAGAAAACGAAAGAGCGAGACGATCCGGCGCGGAGGAGGTGGAGCGCTTCCTTTCCTACCTTACTAGCTCTCGATTTTTCTCTCTATTTTCCTCTAGTGCTAGCCACGATTTTTCTCTCCAAAATCACTCTGAATTTCGAGACTAAGGGAGGGGGAATGGTGGTTAAGAGGGTGAGGAGAATGGGTGCAAAATATTGGGAAGAAAATCAAGACCAAGTCTACCTCTCATTCAAATTTTGAATTGGTTTGATCAAGTCTTTTTGGGGGGAGCATGGCCGATATTATCCATGATAATTAGACTAGGATATTGCTTATTAATAAACTAATTAAGGTTGATCAATAATTAAAAAGGTTATCATGCTAAAAAAATGACAAAGAATGGGTCAAAGGTGAGTTGGCATATCCTTGCTCAATCTACTAAGGGTGGCCGAAAATCAACACTAAAAATGAAGAGAAATGTTGTTTAGTTACTAAATTTATAACCCTTAAAAGCCTCACCTATCTTTTAAATAATTTAGTGAACTAACTCCTTAATTAAGGAACTTAAATAAATTTATTTTCTACTCACCTCAAGTAACTTAAATAATTCCTTAAACTTCCATTTAACTTAAATTAACTTATTAATTAGCTAAAATAAGTTCTGGGAATGTTTTCCTAAATCTTAAATTTTATCTCTAAACTCCAACTCCAGTCCGGCCTCACTGAATTAACTGAAATGATAAAAATCAAACTACTATGATAAAATAATTAAATTAAGGAAAAGCATTTAAATACTCATGCAATAAAAATCATTTTAATTTAAATACTAGAATTATGCATGGCTTATACGTTGTCTAAGTTACGGGTTCTACAATTCTTCCCCCCTTAAAAGAAATTTCGTCCTCGAAATTAAGACTTACCGAATAATTCGGGGTAACGGTCTTTCATCTCCGGCTCAGACTCCCATGTAGCTTCCTCCTCAGAATGGTTAAGCCATTTGACTTTGACTCGCTCAACCAGCTTGCTCCGAAGCTTCTTCTCCTGCCTGTCTAAGATCTGCACTGGTCTCTCCTCATAAGATAGGTTCGGAGTAAGCTGCAACGGCTCAAAGTTCAGGACATGCGAAGGGTTCGCCATGTACTTCCTCAGTATAGAGACGTGAAAGACATTGTGTACTCCGGCCAAATTCGACGGAAGAGCCACACGATAAGCTAGCGTCCCAACTCTGTCAAGGATCTCAAATGGTCCAATAAATCTCGGATTGAGCTTCCCTTTCTTCCCAAATCGCATGACACCCTTCATAGGTGCCACCTTCACAAAGACATGGTCGCCGACAGCAAACTCTAAATCTCTCCTCCTCTGATCTGCATAACTCTTCTGTCGACTCTGAGCAGTCCTCATTCTGTCACGGATCCGGGCTACTACGTCGACAGTCTGCTGAATAATCTCTGGACCCAACTCTGCTCTCTCTCCTACTTCATCCCAATGAACAGGAGATCTACACTTACGACCATATAGTGCTTCATACGGAGCAATACCAATAGAAGACTGGAAGCTGCTGTTGTAGGTGAACTCAACCAATGGCAAGTTCGACTCACAACTCCCAGAGAAATCAATGACGCAAGCGCGGAGAAGATCCTCTAAAATCTGAATGACTCGCTCTAACTGTCCATCTGTCTGCGGATGGAAAGCTGTGCTAAACAGCAACTTCGTCCCCATAGTCGAATGCAAACTCTTCCAAAATGAGGAAGTAAATCTGGGATCTCTGTCAGATACGATAGAAACTGGAATACCATGAAGTCGGACTATCTCCCGGATGTACAACTCTGCATACTGAATCATGGTGAAAGTCGTCTTAATAGGCAAGAAATGCGCTGATTTGGTGAGACGATCAACAATCACCCAGATGGCATTTGATCCTCTGACTGACTTCGGCAAACCGGTCACGAAGTCCAAGGTAACATTCTCCCACTTCCACTCGGGAATAGGAAGAGGCTTGAGCAAACCTGCTGGTCTCTGATGCTCCGCCTTCACTAACTGACAAGTCAGGCACTTGGATACAAATTGTCTGATGTCCTTCTTCATACCAGGCCACCAATACAATAGCTGCAGATCTTTGTACATCTTCGTACTCCCTGGATGAATAGAGTACGGCGACATATGGGCTTCTGATAAGATATCTGCTCGGATAGAATCACTGCTAGGAACCCATATCCTGTCTCGGTATCTCACAATACCATCACTGACTGAATACAAGACACTGCCCTTGGCCTCATCCCTCTGCTTCCACTTTGCCAATTGCTCATCTGTTGCCTGACCACTACGAATACGGTCCAGGAGAGTGGACTGAATAGTCAACTTTACTCGGATCCACAGAAATACCATCTCCAGATATGATATGACCCAAAAAGACAACCTGTCTCAACCAGAATTCACACTTGGACAGTTTGGCATACAATCTCTCTTTTCTCAATGTCTGCAATACAATCCTCAAATGATCGGCATGCTCAGTCATACTCTTAGAATACACCAGAATGTCATCAATAAAAACAATCACAAACTCATCTAAATATCTCTGAAAGACGCGGTTCATCAGTCCCATAAACACCGCTGGAGCATTCGTTAAGCCAAAAGGCATGACAATAAATTCGTAATGTCCATACCTGGTTCGAAATGCTGTCTTAGGTATATCAATATCTCGTACTCGTAGCTGGTGATATCCAGATCTCAAATCGATCTTGGAATAAACAGAAGATCCCTGCAACTGATCAAATAAATCATCAATGCGAGGCAATGGGTACTTGTTCTTTACCGTCACCTTGTTCAGTTGCCGGTAGTCAATACATAATCGCATAGAACCGTCTTTCTTACGCACGAATAGCACTGGAGCGCCCCAAGGAGACACACTCGGTCTAATATATCCCTTGGTTAGAAGATCTTCTAACTGTGCTTTCAATTCTTTCAACTCTATAGGTGCCATTCTATACGGAGTTCTCGAAATAGGAACGGTACCTGGAATAAGATCAAAGCTAAAATCTAACTCTCGAGCTGTAGGTAACCCTGGGATCTCGTCAGGAAATACATCTGCAAACTCCCGTACTACTGGCAAATTTGCCAATGCCGGGCTCGATTTCTGTAGATCTACATAATAAATAAGGAACCCCTCTGCTCCTTTTTGCAACAATCTACTCATAGTCAAAGCAGATACTAAGGGAATCCGAGATCTGGAACCCTTACCATAGAATTTACACTCTTCTGTCATTTCAGGTCTGAATCTGACAATCTTGTGAAAACAGTCTACGGTGGCTTTGTACTTAGATAACATGTCAATCCCGACAATACAATCAAAATCAGATAAGCCAAGTACAAAACAGTCTAAATCGATCTCATGTCCTTCAAACTGTAGTATACAATGTTTAACTGAAGTCACATATATCAAACCACTCCCCAACGGAGAAGAAATAGACACTACAGTAGACAATGACTCGACAGGCAATGCATGTGTCAATGCAAAACGTTCTGATATGAATGTATGTGATGCACCTGTATCTATCAATACATATGCAGGATACCCGCAAAGAAAACAGTTACCTGCAATCACATCGTCTGGTGCTTCTTGGGCTTGCTCCTCCGTCAATGCAAACACCTGAGCCTGTTGTCTGGGAGGTTGGCTCACTGTCTGGCCACCTCTGGCTCTAGGTTGGGACTGTGTAGGCGTGGGCTGGAAGGAATGGACAGACGAAACTTGCCTCTCGGGCTGAGTCACTGATGCTGATGACCCTGCACTCTGAAATCTCTGTGCACCTCTCTGGGGACAGACTCTGGCGAAATGTCCCTGTTGCTTACATATGTTACATCTGCCCATCACTCCCTGACACTGCTCTGTGGCATGTCGGCCTCCACAAGTAGTGCAATACACGCCTGTCACATCTGTACTCTGGCCAGGACCTCTCTGTCGTGGCCCGCTGGAGCTCGACGAACTGCTCCCAGCTCTCTTGAACTGCTTACCCTTAGCTTTAAAAAAATCCTTCTTGCCACTACTACTGCTTCCACTATCAAATCGAGGAGGAGGTGGTGGAAACTGGACGGCGGCCTGTGGCGGTCTCTGACTCTGAGCACTATAGGAAGCTCCTCGCTGCCTGATCAAGCCAGCCTCTGCTTTTTTTGCTCTGTTCAGTGCATCAGAAAATGTATTGGGTCGTCCCGTGTTCACCAAAGTAAAAATATCCGGGTTCAAACCATTGATGAACTGGTCCGCGACCGCTTTGTCATTTCCTGCCACGTGTGGTGCAAATCGGAGCAAAGAAGAAAACTTGGCAACATACTCTTCTATGTTCCACTGCCCCTGTCTCAAGTTGGCAAATTCGGCCCCATTGTCTTTTCGATACGACACTGGAAAGAAACGTTGATAAAATTCATCTTTAAATACTTTCCAAGTAATATCGATACCTCTATGCTCCAGGGCTCGTTTCGTTGTAAGCCACCAACTTTTTGCCACTTCTTGTAATTGATGCCCAATCAACTTCACTCGTTGTTCGTCGGCATAAGCAAGAGATTCAAACAACATCTCTATATCGTCTAGCCAGCTCTCACAATCCACTGCATTCTCCGTGCCCTTCAAGGTAGGTGGATGGAATGATTGAAACCTCTTCAACAAAGTCTCCATCGGTGTCGCAGATACGTCCATCTGAGTACCTGACGTACTACCCTGTTCCGGCACTTGACCTGCAGCTGGTTGTGGTATTCTTCTAGGCGGCATATCTGATTATCAAAAGATTAGTACACAATCTATATACAATCTGTCTCAGCCCTCCTCTGATCATATACCTCTGATCCAGAATCGGTTCTGATTCAGTCTTTACAAGTACATGCTGTAAATCAATTCAAATAACAATACGACATGTAATAGGAAAAGCAATAAATCATGCTAGCACATCAAAAGCAAGGAAGAAGACTCGATCTACCCCGCTCTTCCTATCTTATCTCAGTCTAAAGGACCTATCGCTCTGATACCACCTGTTGTGGGGACCCGGGCTCTAACTCAGTTCTTTACGGGATTAATCGGATCGTTGTTAGAAAACGTGGGTCATATTTTTGCTTTTTAACATTAATTCAAATGTCTATAAACAAGCACAAGGTCTGTATTTATTTTATTACACAAACATAATATACATGTCTTGTTTTATCCATATTCTACAAACCAGTAATTAAATACATTACATATCAAAAGTACAAACTACTAGTGATCTTCTGCGCCCTTAGTCACCACGCTATCTCGATCTCATCTCTGTCGTGACCCAGATCCTACCCCACCTGTTGTTGTGCACACATACAGACATAACAACAGCCGGAAACTCCGGTGAGAATATATCCCAGTATAAAACATGTATGCATGCTAATACATAATCATAAATCATGCGTGAAAGCAATAACAATGGGCTCCATAGTCTATGAAACCAATCTATATCAACATGCAATTCAAATCAAATAATGTCTTGACTCGACTCGACTCTACTCTAGGGATCCCGGTGTGAATAAGACGTCACTGTCTGTTAGCTACCCTCCCAATCGGGGTAACTGTACGTCTTATTCCTAGACTTCGGCCCTGTCTATATCGAATGTCTACAATCGGAGTGAATCTGATCCGAAGCATCGATACCACCGAACGTCTAGTTTGGCAAGTCTGCCAATGACTCTCCTATCTCAAATGCTGGAATATAAATCTATAAACAAGGCATCATCATATCAAGAGATTAGAATATAAGTCCATAAACAAATCAAAATCATATCAAAAGATAGACTACAATTCTAGTATGTGATTTGGTTGGGAAACTCAAATTGAATCTCATTTGAGTTGTGTCTTCCCCAAACAAAACATCAATTATACCTTTCGTCACACAATTTCTATCGTAGTCGAAGTATAGAAGACGAATCGGTCAATATCAAATCTGAAATGGAAATGTTGATACATATTCTATCAATCTCTAATCTCAATCAACACATATCCAATTCAATACTTGACCTCGGTACCATTTGACGGCATAACGACGTAATTTCTCAATACCGGTCAATCCAACTCTCACATATATCAACAATTCATAAGTCTCAACTCATAATCATCATCATAAGCATATGATAGTACTCAAAATCTGCATAACTTAACTCTAAACATGCTGGAAAATAGTTACAATAGCATACAACGTCCGTTCTTTGATCCGGTTGCGTTTCTACGATGTCAATAATCTCAAGAACATATAATTTCAATCATATCAATCTTTCCTCAACTTTCACATTTCAGAACATGTTGAAATTTAAAGATACTTACATCCTCTTGTAGCCCTTGAAGAGAGGAGCTCAAAACCGAAATCGGATTAAAGTTTGGATGTATGAATCTTTCAAAATCACAATTTAAGAGCCTAAGAAAAGCGAAGCTTTTCTCTGGAGTCGTTCGGTTCTGCTGATGAATTGAGGAAGAATGAAACAAATCCATATATATATATTGCATGGCTAAGAACACATGGCTCATCCTTTGGAGTACACGTCTCGCGCATATGCGCGACATCACCCGTGCATATGCGCGAGACCTACTGGGCTCGGCAATGCGAATCTTAACACCTCGCGCATATGCGCGCTTCATCTCGCGCATATGCGCCAAAGCTTCTGGAGGTGTCACGCATATGCGCGCCTTATCTCGCGCATGTGCGCCAATGTCTCTGGACATGTCGCGCATATGCGCGCCTTATCTTGCGCATGTGCGCCGATGCTTCTGGAATTGTCGCGCATGTGCGCACATTTCTTCGCGCATGTGCGCCATCTGTTCTGTCCTATTTTGAATATTTCCTCATCTCATCTCACTTAATACTTCCCGTTGCATGTCATGCATACTCAAATTTTCCGAGTATCACATCAATGAAGACTAATAATCTCAAGCCTTACATAACACCACCACGATTGGGAGAGTAGGTGGGAGACCTGTTACATCTTATTCACACCGGGATCTCTAGACTTAGATACGAGTCGAGTTAAAGAGTAAGAGTCAGATTGTTTTATCTGTAATCACTAATGTGTCATAATTACTGATTATGTGTTATGATTGGTATTAAACTGCATGACATGCATGTATACATGTTTTATACTGGGATTTATTTTCACCGGAGTTTCTGGCTGTTGTTGTGTCTGTATGTGTGCATACCAACAGGTAGGGCAGGATCTGGGTCGCAGAAGAGATGAGAGATGGATATAGCGTGGTGATCACGGGCATAGCAGATGTACGATTAGTTGTACTTTTGTCATGTACTGTATTTGAATACTGGTTTGTTGAATATGTACTGGACAAGACATGTATATTATGTTTGTAGAAATAAAATAAATGAAGACCTTGTGCATGTTTATATACATTTGAATTAATGTTAAAAGCAAAAATTTGACCCACATTTTCTAGCAAAGATCCATCTAATCCCAAAAAGAATCGAGTTAGAGCCCGGGTCCCCACAACAGGTGGTATCAGAGCAGTAGGTTCTGTAGACTGAGATGGAGTAGAATGAGCGGGGTAGATCGAGTCTTCTTCCTTGCTTTTGATGTGCTAGCATGATTTATTGCTTTTCCTATTACATGTTGTATTGTTATCTGAATTGACTTACAGCATGTACTGGTAAAGACTGAATCAGAACCGATTCTGGATCAGAGGTATATGATCAGAGGAGGGCTGAGACAGATTGTATAGATTGTGTACTAATCTTTTGATAATCAGATATGCCGCCTAGAAGAATACCACAACCAGCTGCAGGTCAAGTGCCAGAACAGGGTAGTACGTCAGGTACTCAGATGGATGTGACAGCTACACCTATGGAGACGTTATTAAAGAGGTTTCAGTCATTCCATCCACCTATCTTGAAGGGCACGGAGAATGCAGTAGATTGTGAGAGCTGGTTAGACGATATAGAGATGCTGTTTGAATCTCTTGCCTATACAGATGAATAAAGAGTGAAGTTGATTGGGCATCAATTACAAGAAGTGGCCAAGAGTTGGTGGCTTACGACGAAACGAGCCTTGGAGCATAGAGGTATCAATATTACTTAGAAGGTATTCAAGGATGAATTTTATCAACGTTTCTTTCCAGTCTCCTATCGAAAAGACAAAGGAGCCGAATTTGCCAACTTGAGACAGGGGCAGTGGAACATAGAAGAGTATGTTGCCAAGTTTTCTTCCTTGCTTTGATTTGTGCCACACGTGGCAGGAAATGATAAAGCGGTCGCCGATCAATTCATCAATGGTTTAAACCTTGATATTTTTACTTTGGTGAACACGGGACGACCCAACACATTTTCTGATGCACTGAACAGAGCGAAAGGAGCAGAGGCTGGCTTGATTAGGCAGCGAGGAGCTTCCTATAGTGCTCAGAGTCAGAGACAGCCACAGCCCGCCGCACAGTTTCCACCACCTCCTCCTCGATTTGATAGTGGAAGCAGTAGTAGTGGCAAGAAAGATTCGTTGAAAGCTAAAGGCAAGCAGTTCAAGAGAGCAGGGAGCAGTTCGTCGAGCTCCAGCGGGTCACGACAGAGAGGTCCTGGCCAGAGTACGGATTTTTCAGCTGTGTATTGTAGTTCTTGCGGAGGCCGACATGCCACAGAGCAGTGTCCGGGAGTGATGGGCAGATGCAACATATGTAGGCAACATGGACATTTCGCCAAAGTCTGTCCACAGAGAGGTGCACAGAGATTTCAGGGTGCAGGGTCATCTGCATCAGTGACTCAGCCTGAGAGGCAAGCTTCGTCTGTCCATTCCTTTCAGCCAACGCCTACACAGTCCCGGCCTAAAGCCAGAGGTGGCCAGACAATGAGCCAACCTCCCAGGCAACAGGCTCAGGTATTTGCATTGATGGAGGAGCAGGCCAAAGATGTACCAGACGATGTGATTGCAGGTAACTATTTTCTTTGTGGTTATCTTGCCTATGTATTGATAGATACAGGTGCATCATATACATTCATATCAGAACGTTTTGCATTGATACATGCATTGCCTGTCGAGTCATTGTGTGGGGACCCGGATGCTAATTCATTCCTTAATCGTCTTTAGGAATAATTCAACCAATTATAATAAACAGGGTCTAATTTATTTTTTTTTAAAATACAAAGCGGAAACGTAATGTAATTCAATTCAAATTACATATTAAACATAAATATATAAATCTTGTATTATCAACAAGAATTCAACTAGGTTCAACTATATATCAGTGCTGAATCCTAAGTTGCTTCGAAGCCCGGATCTCCACGCTATCTAGTCCAGCCTCGTTCTTTTCTCGACCCCGATCCTATCCCACCTGTTGCCATGCACACATACAAACAAGACAACAGCCGGATAACTCCGGTGAGAATTACATTCTCAGTATAAATCATGTATACATGCAATCATAAAAACAATATAAAATCATATAACAGATATGTCTAACATGTATCAAAATTAGAAACATGAATCAAATATTCATCACATGTATTATACTCCTAAATATGAATCACTATCAAGAATAAATCATATTCTAAACATGTACCATCATCAGGAACATAATTCAACATCAAGCAATGAATCACTCTCCGTGATTCTCAGACTCAGACTCGACTCAGTCTTAATCTAGGGATCCCGTTCGGAATAAGAACATACACCCACCTACACTCTCGATCGGGGTGGTGATATGTTCTTATTCACGGACTTTGGCTCTTTCCATATCGAACACCAGTAATAGAAAAGACTCCAGTTCTATCCACTCCGATATAGCCAAACGTCCGGTGTCCTGACCTAACCATCATGGACTATGGCCCGATCGCCAATATCCTATCCTGCAACAAAGTGCAATGGGCCAGTGACGAGTCCTCACTATCCGGCCCTTCTGTCACAAGATCAAATGTCTACGACTAGGCACATTCGCCTATGACTCAAGACATACATTGTCTATACATCCATAGACCAGAAATATCAATCGTATTTAATTGCAAATAACAATACAATAAAATAAAGTATGTGATTTAGGGAAACTCGAGTCAAACCTCACTCGATCCCAACTCAACATTATTTTATACCTTTATCTTCTCGGTCAGACGAAGACGAAGTATCGAAGTCAACTCTGTCCATACCCAATCTGATAATGACAATCGAATAGATACAATATCAGTACATAACTCAGTTCAAAACCCGTTCTGATCAATAATCAAATCAAAACATAATCGGATCAATGCCAATCGACACACGATACCACAATACAATCTCAACCAATACCGAATCTGATCAATATCAATTTACGGATGTTTCGACGGTATAACAATACAGTCTCGATAACCCCGTAAATCCCAACATCTCAGAAATAATACCAGAACTCATAATCAATACCGGTATAACTCATAATTTCAATGATAATACAAATCTGATATCGAATCTCAGTCAAATCGATTCCGAAAATCATAACAATTACAGAAATAGTCTGTTCTTTAATCTGACTTCAATTATACGATGTCTACTGTATCAGAAACACCATATATGATTCCTATTCAATTCTGACAATATCATAATTTCAAATCATATCTAAATGTAACAAAACTTACGTCCTGTAGAAGCCTGCGTCGATAGGAACACAGTACTGAAGTCGGATTCAAAATCGGACGGGCGGATCGTTCACAAATCACAAATCTATACGCTAAAAGGCGTAAGGATTTCTTAGAGAAAATCCTCGACTCTTCTTGATAAATTCTGAAGAAGGAACCTTATATATATATCTCATGCATGTAAAGTATACGTGTCACACTTTTCTTGCATCTCGGTCGGCGCTCGGCTCCTTCATTTAAGTAGCTATAACCTCAATTCTGTCAATTAATCCACTTCTGATTATATTGATTAAATCTCGGGCATTACATTTCTCCCCCCCTAAGATCAGATTTCGTCCTCGAAATCACAGGTAATCAAATCAGATAGCCAATCAAATACAGGAAGGAGATATACAGAAATGGAATATAAGACTCACCTTAATGAACCAATTCTTGAATCTTTATCTCATCTCAGATTCTATTTTTCAAATAGCTTCTTCAATACCCTAACCACTCCATTGAACTTTCAACAACGGAATAGTCTTCATTCTGAATTATCTTTCTTCTGCTAATTCTTATTCCAAATCTAGAACAATAATTCAAGAATTATAATATCCTAATACAACTTGAAGTAATTCTGATAGAATCGATCTCAGAATACTGGATATACAACATCCGTATATACCAATCAACAGCTCATAACAATTCAACATCAACAGCGGTTATCGATCTGTTTAATTCCAGTTAATTCAATATTCAGTCTTCTGCCTCAAATACCAACGGTCGTCGCCTGATGTTGGCATATTCAATCTGTCGCTTCTGAGCTGTCTTCATTTTCTTCTGAATTAGCTTAACTTTTCCAGTCATATCTCTGATCATATCAGGTCCAAACTCAGGAACCTCAGAGATATTATCTCCAATCAAGAGGAGATCCATGCTTCTTACCATACCATGTCTCAAATGGTGCCATCTCTATACTCGTCGGATGGTCGTGGTCGTACAAAACTAACCACATGGCAATGAATCCTGCCACTTAGTGCTAGAATCAAGCACTACAGCTCTACGCATATCTTCCAGTGTCTGGATAGTCTACTCCGACTATCCATCAGTCCGTGGATGATATATGGTATTCAGATGTACCTTCGTACCCAACTCTCGCTGTACACTCTGCTAAATTTGCAAGTCAATCGAAGTCACGGTCTACTATAATCAAATTTTGGCATTCTGTATATTCTGATCACTTTTCTGACAGAAATCTCAGTAATCTAATCGTATCTGTACGTCATCCGGTACGATATACATATGCAGATTTGAACAATCGTTCAATCATAACCACATCCTGGTACATTCTTGGCACAATTTCGGTAAGTCTATCACCAGATCCATAGAGTTATACTCCTATCTCTATTCAGGAATCGATAATCTGTATATTCAATCTCCTGGTTTCTATTTTCCTGTATTCATCTGTCAACGATTTAGACATTTCAATACAAATTCTGACATAACTGATTTCGTTTATTTACATCAAAACTGTCCGTTCGAATTATCACACATTTCCTGCTACCAGAATCATACTGAATCTACTACTGTGTGCCTCTAACAATACCTGTTATTTCAAATTCGAAATATCTGGCACAAACAAATCAGCTACTTATATAAAATAAAGCATTACCTACCTGGTATTCTGATTGACACACTGTTCTGACTATCGAAATCAAGTTCTGAACAATCTGATCAAATTTCGGAACTGCTGTAATTTTCAACATCAGCTGTGAGGCCCGGGGCCGAAGAGGGCGGGGGGTGATCGCCGGTGCCATCAGTTGCACGGACAATGAGCGGCTCCTGGCAGGCTTCTAGGTGGAGGGAACATGAATGAACCGACCCACACGGGAATGAGAGGGATTCCGAGACTGTTCAATGTAATGGACTGTACAATTGAAGAAGGCTTAAAAGATTTGATTTGTACTACTCATATCACGAAGGTGCATTTTCTTTTCGGTAGCTCATCACATAAGAATTTCAAAGTGAAGCGTGCTTGACTTGGGACAATTTTGGGATGGGTGACCTCCTGGGAAGTTTCCTAGGGTGCGTGTGAGTGAGGACATAAGCACGCCGGGAAGACTCGTCTTGATACAGTGAGGACAGTCGTCGAATCTGGGGCGTTACAGTTGGGTATCAGAGCCGACCTCTCTTAGTAAGGTGTGGTTCGGGGACGAACCAATCGGAAGCTGGTGGGCATGTGAGGCCCGGGGCCGAAGAGGGCGGGGGGTGATCGCCGGTGCCATCAGTTGCACGGACAATGAGCGGCTCCTGGCAGGCTTCTAGGTGGAGGGAACATGAATAAACCGATCCACACGGGAATGAGAGGGATTTCGAGACTGTTCAATGTAATGGACTGTACAGTTGAAGAAGGCTTAAAAGATTTGATTTGTACTACTCATATCACGAAGGTGCGTCTTTTTTTCGGTAGCTCATCACATAAGAACTCCAAAGTTAAGCGTGCTTGACTTGGGGAAATTTTGGGATGAGTGACCTCCTGGGAAGTTTCCTAGGGTGTGTGTGAGTGAGGACATAAGCACGCTGGAAAGACTCGTCTTGGTGCAGTAAGGACAGTCGTCGAATCTGGGGCGTTACATCATCTCTGAGCCGGCTTGAATGTTCTGAAGTTCTGCCATTTTTAATGTCGTTTTCAGCCACTGATCACTGTCTCAACTGTGCTACAATTAATCAGTATACCATCTTCAGATATCACAGACTCTGAATACAATATGTTGCAATCTGGATTCATAGCCGAACAATTCTGTATACAACAATCTCGGTTCCCAGAATATTCAATACAGATTTCAACTGTTCGATTCAATCAATCATACGCTGCGAATATATTAAAAAATCGTAGATAAAACGAGCATAAGGTCATCAGAACACTTCGGAACACATGATTTATCAACCCATACACAGACTGAAGTATTTCCCAGAGAAACACATAATCAGATGTAACTCTAACTCTCAGGCAGTAAATCTTCTAGCTGACATTTCAATTCTTTCAATTCAATCAATATCATTCTGTACAGAAGTCTACAATGAAATTCATACCTGATATCAAATCAAGGCTGAAGTCGCTCTCCCTGATATAAGACAAACCCGGAATTTCATCTGGAACGACTATAGCAACTCTCCTGCTACTGACAAATCATTCCTAGATAGGCTCAACTTCAGTAAGCAACTGAATACATAAGAAATTACTCCATTATTTTCGATAATCATCGAATCATACATAATACGGATATCAAGGAATTCAAAATCGAGAATCCTTACCGTATATCATTCGTTCATCGGCCATTTCAGGTCCGAATCTTACCATCTCCTGGCAAGAATCTATACTAGTTCTGTACTTGTTAGCATATATCAATATCAATAATGTAGTCAGAATCAGACAACACAAGTACAACACAACCTAATTCAATCTCATTCCCTTTTTACTGTAGTATACAATATATCACAGAATTCACTGATATCAATTCCTCTCCCCAAAAGGTACAAAGATCAATACTATAGTAACACAGACTCAACAGGTACAACATATATCAATGCAACTCAGTCAAAGATAATCGTAGGAAATGCATTAGTATATATCAATACATATGCGACATAATCATAAAAGAACAGATACATGTCACTACATCATCAAGTGCATCCTGGGTCTGTTCCTCGATCACTACCACCAGACGCTCCTACTCCTGGGAATCTTCGGGAATCTTTCAGTGGACATACTCTTGCGAAATGTCCTAATTGTTTGCAAATACGGCAACTACCAAATACTCCTTTGCATTGTTCAGTGGGATGTCTCCCTCCGCAAGTCCTGCAATAAACTCCAGTATAACTCGGGCTAGAACCACTGGAGCTAGATGAACCAATCGGTCCACTTCCTAACTTCTTAAACTGTTTCTTTCGAGCTTTCATCTGCTCTTTCTTTCCACCACTGCTGCTTCCAATCTCAATTCTGGAAGGCAGTTTTTATGGTATCGGTGTTGGAAGAACATATGAAGCTTCCTTTTGTCGCCTCAGAACGGTTTCTGCTCTTTTGGCTCGATTCAGAATATCAGCAAAATTACTCGGTCTTTTCACATTCACCAATGTGCGTATCTCCGGATTCAATCCCTGGATAAAATGATCAGATACAGTTGTATCATTTCTAGCCATTTGAGGGGCAAAATATAACAAGGTGAAAAACTGGGCCAAATACTCATCAACATTCAACTGACCCTGTCTCAGATTTGCAAACTCTGTACTTTTATATTGTCGATATGATAGAGGTACAAATCTTTGATAAAATTCAACTTTAAAAGTTTTCCACGTAATCGTTGAGCTACGCTGTGCTATGGCTTCCCTGGTTACCAGCCACCAACTCTTAGCGACTTCCCGTAGTTGATTTCCAACAAGTTTATCTCTACAATCATCTGGGTACTCAAGTGAATCAAACCGTATCTCTATATCGTCTAGCCAATTCTCACAATCAACAGTCGTCTCAGTACCCTTCAGACTCGGCGGTGTCAATGACTGAAACCTCTTCAACTGTACTTCCATCGAAGTTTCGGATACATCCATCTGATCCATCCAGATACTTCCCTGGTTCTGAGATTCTTTGAGGAGCTAATCTGATTATCATAAGGATCAGTAACCAGATACCACAACCTGTTTCCAAGTTTCAGTCCTCCTTTGATCATCTTACAGCTGATCAAGAGTCGGTTCCAATCCAGCCTCAATAATGCATATTACTATATAAAATCAGATAAATCAAGTAACATGTATCGACAAAGCAGTAAATCATGCTAGCACTCACATGCAAAAAAAAAAAAATTCATTCTACCCCGCTCCTCTCTTCTATCTTAGTCTCCAAGATCTATCGCTCTGATACCACCTGTTGTGGGGACCCGGACGCTAATTCATTCCTTAATCGTCTTTAGGAATAATTCAACCAATTATAATAAACAGGGTCTAATTTTTTTTTAAAAATACAAAGCGGAAACGTAATGTAATTCAATTCAAATTACATATTAAACATAAACATATAAATCTTGTATTATCTACAAGAATTCAACTAGGTTCAACTATATATCGGTGTTGAATCCTAAGTTGCTTCGAAGCCCGGATCTCCATGCTATCTAGTCCAGCCTCGTTCTTTTCTTGACCCTGATCCTATCCCACCTGTTGCCATGCACACATACAAACAAGACAATAGCGGGATAACTCCGGTGAGAATTACATTCTCAGTATAAATCATGTATACATGCAATCATAAAAACAATATAAAAGCATATAACAGATATGTCTAACATGTATCAAAATTAGAAACATGAATCAAATATTCATCACATGTATTATACTCCTAAACATGAATCACTATCAAGAATAAATCATATTCTAAACATGTACCATCATCAGGAACATAATTCAACATCAAGCAATGAATCACTCTCCGTGATTCTCAGACTCAGACTCGACTCAATCCTAATCTAGGGATCCCGTTCGAATAAGAACATACACCCACCTACACTCCCGATCGGGGTGGTGATATGTTCTTATTCACGGACTTTGGCTCTTTCCATATCGAACACCAGTAATAAAAAAGACTCCAGTTCTATCCACTCCGATATAGCCAAACGTCCGGTGTCCTGACCTAATCGTCATGGACTATGGCCCGATCGCCAATATCCTATTCTGCAACAAAGTGCAATGGGCCAGTGACGAGTCCTCACTATCCGGCCCTTCTGTCACAAGATCAAATGTCTACGACTAGGCACATTCGCCTATGACTCAAGACATACATTGTCTATACATCCATAGACCAGAAATATCAATCGTATTTAATTGCAAATAACAATGCAATAAAATAAAGTATGTGATTTAGGGAAACTCGAGTCAAACCTCACTCGATCCCAACTCAACATTATTTTATACCTTTATCTTCTCGGTCAGACGAAGACGAAGTATCGAAGTCAACTCTGTCCATACCCAATCTGATAATGACAATCGAATAGATACAATATCAGTACATAACTCAGTTCAAAACCCGTTCTGATCAATAATCAAATCAAAACATAATCGGATCAATGCCAATCGACACACGATACCACAATACAATCTCAACCAATACCGAATCTGATCAATATCAATTTACGGATGTTTCGACGGTATAACAATACAGTCTCGATAACCCCGTAAATCCCAACATCTCAGAAATAATACCAGAACTCATAATCAATACCGGTATAACTCATAATTTCAATGATAATACAAATCTGATATTGAATCTCAGTCAAATCGATTCCGAAAATCATAACAATTACAGAAATAGTCTGTTCTTTAATCTGACTTCAATTATACGATGTCTACTGTATCAGAAACACCATATATGATTCCTATTCAATTCTGACAATATCATAATTTCAAATCATATCTAAATGTAACAAAACTTACGTCCTGTAGAAGCCTGCGTCGATAGGAACACAGTACTGAAGTCGGATTCAAAATCGGACGGGCGGATCGTTCACAAATCACAAATCTATACGCTAAAAGGCGTAAGGATTTCTTAGAGAAAATCCTCGACTCTTCTTGATAAATTCTGAAGAAGGAACCTTATATATATATCTCATGCATGTAAAGTATACGTGTCACACTTTTCTTGCATCTCGGTCGGCACTCGGCTCCTTCATTTAAGTAGCTATAACCTCAATTCTTTCAATTAATCCACTTCTGATTATATTGATTAAATCTCGGGCATTATACATTGTCTGCTGTAGTGTCTATTTCTTCTCCGTTGGGAAGTGGTTTGATATCTGTGACATCAATTAGACATTGTATACTACAGTTTGAGGGACATGAGATTGATTTAGACTGTGTTGTACTTGGCTTATCTGATTTTGATTGTATTGTCGGGATTGACATGTTAACGAAGTACAGAGCTACAGTAGACTGTTTTCATAAGATTGTCAGATTCAGACCTGAAATGACAGAAGAATGGAAATTTTACGGTAAGGGTTCCAGATCTCGGATTCCCTTAGTGTCTGCTTTGACTATGAATAAATTGCTGCAGAAAGGAGCAGAGGGTTCCTTATTTATTCTGTAGACCTACAGAATTCGAGCCCGGCATTGGCAAATTTGCCAATAGTACGAGAGTTTGCATAGGTATTTCCGGATGAGATCCCAGGGTTAGCCCCAGCCCGAGAGGTAGATTTCAGTATTGATCTTATTCCAGGTACCGTTCCTATATCTCGAGCTCCGTATAGGATGGCGCCGATAGAGTTGAATGAATTGAAAGCACAGTTAGAAGATCTTCTAGCCAAGGGATATATCAGACCCAGTGTATCTCCTTGGGGGGCTCCAGTGCTATTCGTGCGCAAGAAAGATGGTTCCATGAGATTATGCATCGATTACCGGCAACTGAATAAAGCAACGGTGAAGAATAAATATCCATTGCCGTGTATTGATGACTTATTTGATCAGTTGCAGGGATCATCTGTCTATTCCAAGATTGATTTGCGATTGGGATATCACCAATTGAGAGTTAGAGATGTTGACATACCGAAGACAGCATTCCGAACCAGGTATGGACATTATCAGTTTGTTGTCATGCCTTTTGGTTTAACGAATGCTCCAGCGGTGTTTATGGGATTGATGAACCGTGTCTTTCAGAGGTATTTGGATGAGTTTGTGATTGTTTTTATTGATGATATCTTGGTTTATTCTAAGAATCTGAATGAACATGCCAATCATTTGAGAATTGTGTTGCAAACGTTGAGAAATGAAAGATTATTTGCTAAACTGTCAAAGTGTGAGTTTTGGCTGAGACAGGTTGTCTTCTTGGGTCATATCATATCTGGAGACGGTATTTCTGTGGATCCGAGTAAATTTGAAGCTGTGATCAGTTGGCCGAGACCGACTTCTGTGCCTGAGATACGCAGTTTCATGGGTCTGGCAGGGTACTATCGACGATTCATCAAAGATTTCTCCAGCATTGCAAAGCAGATTACCTAGTTGACACAGAAAAATGCTCCGTTTGTATGGTCTGAGGAGTGTGAGTCTAGCTTTCTAGAGTTGAAGAAGAGGCTGACCAGTGCACCTGTCTTGATGATTCCTTCAGGTACTGGCGATTTTGTTGTATATTGTGATGCATCTCACAGAGGGCTAGGATGTGTTCTTATGCAGCGAGGTCATGTGATTGCGTATGCCTCAAGACAACCGAAGCCACACGAGATTCGATACCCAATTCATGATCTTGAATTGGCGGCTATTGTTTTTGCATTGAAGATTTGGTGTCATTATCTTTATGGCGAGAAATTTGAGATCTATTCTGATCACAAGAGCCTAAAATATTTGTTTGCTCAGTCAGAATTGAACATGAGACAGCGTAGATGGCTTGATTTGTTGAAAGATTTTGATTGCGAAATCAAATACTATCCAGGAAAGTCAAATGCAGCAGCAGATGCCTTGAGTCGAAAGGTATGTGCCCTATCCTTATCGACAATAGGTGTTTCGAATTTAGTTGAAAATTGCTGTTTGTCTGGTTTAGCATTTGACACAGATAGTAGACCATTGAAACTTGCTACGATTCAAGTTGAGCCAGATTTGATTATGAGAATTAAGGAAGCTCAAAGAACTGATCCGAATGTGCAGAAGTCGATTGATATGGTCAGATCAGGACATCAGTCTGAATATCAGGTACATGATTTTGTTCTATGTGAATAACCGTATTGTAGTGCCAGATGTTTCAGAGTTGAAACAACAGATTATGTCAGAAGCGCAATGTAGTCAGTTTAGTATTCATCCTGGTGGCAGGAAAATGTACAACGATTTGAAGACACAATTCTGGTGGAAACAAATGAAGTCAGATATTGCAGAATTTGTGTCTAAGTGCTTGAATTGCCAACAGGTAAAGGCCGAGAGAAAGAAGCCCGGAGGTTTACTTCAGAGTTTATCTATTCCTGAGTGGAAATGGGATCACATTTCCATGGATTTCGTGACGAAGTTACCTCGATCATCCCGGGGCTGTGATGCGATTTGGTTCATTATTGACATATTAACCAAAGTAGCGTGTTTTATTCCATACAGAATGACATATCGACACGATCAGATGGCAGAGTTGTATGTCAGAGAGGTAGTCAGATTGCATGGTGTGCCGAAGTCTATCGTATCAAATCGTGATCCACGATTCACTTCATACTTTTGGCACAGTTTGCAGCAGGCTTTAGGTACGACATTGCACCTGAGTACTGCCTATCATCCCTAGACAGATGGACAGTCAGAGCGGACTATCCAGACTTTAGAGGACATGTTGAGAGCTGTAGTGCTAGATTTCGGCATTAGTTGGCAAGATTCACTGCCACTTTGTGAATTCTCGTACAACAACAGCTATCAGACGAGCATTGAGATGGCTCCGTTTGAAGCCTTGTATGGCAAGAAGTGCAGATCGCCGTTGTACTGGGATTATATTTCTGAGGTACCAGAACTTGGGCCTGATATGATTCGTGAAATGACTGAGAAGGTAAAGATAATCCAGAAGAGAATGAAGACGGCATAAGATAGACAAGCCAAGTATGCCAATATAAGACGTAGACCATTAGTATTTGAACAAGGAGACAGAGTGTTTTTGAAGATTTCTCCTTTCAGAGGCATTGTCAGATTTGGCAAGCGTGGAAAGTTATCTCCTAGATACATCGGTCCTTACGAGATTCTTGAGAAGATTGGCGATCGAGCATATCGACTAGCTCTTCCTCCTTTATCTGGGATACATGACGTTTTTCATGTATTGATGTTGCGTAGATATATGCCAGATATTTCTCATGTCATTCAGCCTGACGAAGCCGAGCTTGATCAGACGTTGAGTTATGTTGAGCAACCGATACAGATTCTTGATCGGAAAGAGAGGCAGCTCAGAACGAAGACTATTCCACTTGTAAAAGTCCAGTGGAGTCGTCATGGCATCGAGGAAGCGACTTGGGAGACAGAAGCAGATATGAGACAGAGATATCCCGAACTATTTCTATGACGTGAGTATTTATTTAGTTTTGATTATATTGCATCTTGTATATACTTCGATTGATTGAAGTCGATTTCGAGGAAGAAAACATTTCTTAGAGGGGGAGAAATGTAAGGCCCGAGAATTGAATTATCATAATCAGACTTGTTTTGTTGATAATTAAGGGGATTGTAGACGCATTGTATCGGACCGGAAGAGACGGAAAAGTAAATGCAATTTTTGGTGTGAGATGAGCTCGGCGCATATGCGCCACCAGTCCGGCGCATATGCACGACATTTCCAGAAACATCGGCGCACATGCGCGAGTAGATACGCGCATATGCGCGACACGTCCAGAATCTTTGGCGCATATGCGCGAGATGAAGCGTGCATACGCGCGAGGAGTTAAGATTGACATTGCCGAGACCAGTAGGTCTCGCGCATATGCGCGGGTGATGTCGCGCATATGCGCGAGACGTGTACTCCAAAGAATAAGCCATTTGTCCTAGGCCATGCATATATGTTGAGTTGGCTTCTTCCCTTCCTTGCAGCATCTGAGAACCGAGAGAGAGAAAATTCCATAGAAGCTCAAGATTCCTTCATAGCTTAGGAATTGATTTGTGCAAGAATTATTCACCCAAACTTTGATCCAAGTAGAGATTCTTGTTCCTTGCATCAAGGGCTTCAAAAGGGTATATGTTTTATTAAATTCCAGTATGTTTTGATATATATGTGTTGGGAGAATAATAAATTGAGCTCCATAATATGTTCTTCGCAACAGGATCGAAGAAATGATACCGTATGCATTTGTTATGAATTTTAGCATATATTGATTGAGAATATGCAGATTTTGAGAGTATGATGTATATATGAGGTTGATTATTCATTGTTGAGAGTTGATATGGATTCTTGTTGAGATTTGAATTGACCGGTATCGAGAAATTATGCCGTTATGCCGTCGAAATGTACCGAGATTGAATATTGATCCGTATGTGTATCCTTTTAAGTTAGAAGTTGATATGGTGCATTATATATATGTCATTTCAGATTTGGTTTGACAGATTCGATATCAAGAATACGGGACTTCGCTTCTACGAACGACAAGAAGGTATAATTCATTGTTTGTTTGGGGAAGATACAACTCAAATGAGATTCAATTTGATTTTTCCCAACAAAATCACATACTTGTTCTAATTGTACTTTATATTGATTTATATATATGTACTGAGATAGGAGTCTCATTGGTAGATACACCAATTTTCTAAACGTTCGGTGATATCGATGTTTCGGATCAGATTCACTCCGATTGTAGATTTTGATACAGACCAGACCGAAGTTTAGGAATAAGATGTAACGCCACCACGATTGGGAGAGTAGGTGGGAGACCTGTTACATCTTATTCACACCGGGATCCCTAGACTTAGATACGAGTCGAGTTAAAGAGTAAGAGTCAGATTGTTTTATCTGTAATCACTAATGTGTCATAATTACTGATTATGTGTTATGATTGGTATTAAACTGCATGATATGCATGTATACATGTTTTATACTGGGATTTATTCTCACGGGAGTTTTCGCTGTTGTTGTGTCTATATGTGTGCATACCAACAGGTAGGGCAGGATCTGGGTCGCAGCAGAGATGAGAGATGGATATAGCGTGGTGATCACGGGCATGCAGATGTTCGAGTAGTTGTACTTTTTTCATGTACTGTATTTGAATACTGGTTTGTTGAATATGTACTGGACAAGACAAGTATATTATGTTTGTAGAAATAAAATAAATGAAGACCTTGTGCATGTTTATATACATTTGAATTAATGTTAAAAGCAAAAATTTGACCCACATTTTCTAGCAAAGATCCATCTAATCCCAAAAAGAATCGAGTTAGAGCCCGGGTCCCCACAAAGGGCTAGAAGCCAACCAAGATCCACCCAACATCCTCAAATTCGAAACTACTCACACAAACTCGAAAATGAAAACCGAAGGGGCTGTTTTGTGTTGTTTGCTTTAAAACCGATGGGATCATGAACCAAGCCATAAAAGGTCATCTTGGTCATGTCCTAGACATGCTAAGGAGAGGTTCTAACCATGGCTACAGCCCCTAGGGCAGCCAAGATCCGAACTCTCACCTTAGACAATAAATCATGCAAATCGAGTCACAAAATGCACCATGGACGAATTGCTGTCCTTTCGTGTTGTTGGGGGGGGGGGGGGGGACTTTAACCAATGGACCAATCCCTCCCTAACACACCATATAACATTCCTAGATGCAGCCTTGGACGCCTGGAACCAAGCCCAACCCTGAAACAACAAAAATAATACCAAACGTGAAGTGCAAGGAAGGCCAAAAATCTGTGCAGAATTTTTTTATAACACTTGCTATCAATTTTCGGTTTATGCTCCATGAAACATGATCATATTATGTTTTAAATTACTTATATGGCTTGATTGAAGAGAAAAGAAACGTATATACATGCCTGAAATTTGTTTGAAACGAAAACAAATCAATTACGACGAACGCGGCGCGGCGGAGACGGAGTTCTCTTTTCTTGTTTGATTTCTCTCTTACTTCCTCTAGGAGACTCACGATTTTTCTTGCTGAAAAGCTCAGAATTTTCGAGAGAATGAATGGAGGGAATGGCTAGGAGTGAAGGGAAAGTCTACTAATTAAATGAGATGGCAAGATCCAAAATCTTTCTATCCTAGTGTTTGTTAGGTAAGGAATGATATGATATTATTTGATTGAGGGAGGTTTAATGGGATGAGAAATGACCGATTTTCTCTTGTCTACTAAGGTAGAAATATTGCTTAAATCATTAATTATTGGTGATTAAAATGAATGGATTATTTACCAAGAAAGGGATAAAGAAAGAGATCAAAATGGTGGGTTGTCAAACTAATTAAATCCTACAAGGTGAATGGCCAAAATCTAGCTTTTATTTGGAGGTCAAATATTGCTTAAATGTTGAATTTTATCTTCTTAAAGTTTTAAACACTAATTATGTATTTTAGTGAAATAGTAAATTTAATTTAGGATGGTAATTTTCTTGCTTGCATGGCTAATTCTTTAAATTAAATTACTAACATGTTAAGTTACAATTTCTTAAATAAAATAAGCCTAGATTAATCTATCTCAATTGGTCACGCATTTTAATTTAGAATTTTAATTAAATTATTGGACATAAAGGAACTTATTTACTATTTATCTCTAATTAATTAATTAAATCCCTAAACATTCTTTTTCATTAAAATAAATTATTCTTTATCTTAAATAAATTCTAGGAATATTTTCTTATCAATAAATTTTATCTTAATACTCCAACTCCAGTCTGGCCTCGCTTATTAATCCGAAAAGATGCAACTAAACCACTGCATAAAATGACTCAACAAATTTAAAGAAAAGAATTTAAATTCTCATGCATAAAAATCATTTTAATTTAAATAATAGTACTTATGAATGGCTTATACGTAGTCTGATTTAACAGGTTCTACATTGGGTGTAATTTCGAAATACGTAGAAGCAAATGTGTTGTAGTCGGAGATACACCGCTCGCCTATCGTAAAGATATTAAATGTGTTATGATGAGTTAATATTGTAAGGAGTCTCTAGCCAGAGCATGACATTTTCTTGAGGGAAATGTGTTTTCGTTGTTTCACATATGATGTCATTAATATTACTCAAAAGACATATCACATACTTATCGAATTCATTTGCTACTCTTGACATAAAAATGATTACAGATTCGATCGAGATATGAGTTGAAGGTACCATACTGTACGATAACTATAACTTAAGGTTATTGCATACACTATCAGTGATACCTAGGAGATCATGTGGTGATACTTCTAGACGCTATTACCATGATCCGATGGACTTAATCAGATCTGAGTTTTGACATTCTTGATCAAAGTTTTGATGAAAAGAATGAGGCTAATTAAGGTAAGCCCGAATAAGAATAAATATTATTCTTGAATCACATGAAGTTATGAACCTACGGATAGCTGTGTCGCTGTATCGGATTCTGTGTTCTCATTGAGATAGTCAAGTTCAATAAGTTGAATTTAACAACTATAGTTTGATTGAGATCAAACAGACTGCTTATAAAAGAGTTTATAAGTAGATTTCAAGTTGTAGTGCCCAAATTCAGTACACATATAACCCATGCAATTATTTAATTATTAAAGAATTTATTTAATTTTTAAAACGAGTCTTAGTAGTGCATGATTTATTTAAATGTATTATTTTAAATTAATTATGTTTATGTGATGCACGTTAAAATGTTTTTCGAGTTTCATGTTTCAGGCGATTATTCGAGGCGGGATTGAGGAAAAGAGACCGATGACGATTGGTGGCAATTTTAATTGCGGTATTTTTATTTTAAAGCTAAGGATGGGACATTTTAATTAATTTATTGAGTTTTAGCATTTTCTAAGCCTAATTTATTTATTTAGGAATTTTAGAGTTTTAAAACTTTCATAGGGTAGTTAGTGTGCAATTTATTTTAAATGTTGAGACTTTATTAAAGTTAGAGAAGAGTTAGTATTTCACTTAGTAGTTAATTATTTTATTAAACCAAGGTTTATTTCCCCTTAATTACCTTCTCAATGCACGCACACACACATGTTTACACACACTAAAACTCACGCTAACACACATCACAACACACACATTCAGTTTTCATAATTTTAAAAGAAGAAAACCTAGGGTTCCTCCTACTCTAGTGCAGCCGCCTCTCCTTCTTGAAATTTCAGCAAGTTTTGATCAATTTTATTGCAAGAAAATCGCGTCACGTTCGTCCCGGATCAACCTCGCTTCTATCTCCGCTTCGGTGACGCCATTTCGGTAACGTTTGATATCAAAAAGGCACGTATAATCTCTCTTTTCTGCGTCGATCATGTCAAAATATGTGTTGCGTTGTTTTTATGCGTAAAATCCATGTATGATGTGTAGTAGTTTGAGCAGGAAATTTATCAATGCGTATTGAAATAGTTTTTAGATCTAAAATCCCGTTTTTCACTGTATTTTGAGTTACTGCGATTTTTCAGTCGAGAATCTGGGATAGCTTTCAACACAAAAAATGTAGAACTTTTCGATACCTTCGATTTGATATAAGATTCGAAAATTTTGGATAAAAATTGAGTGAGTTATGGCGTTTTTCGTGGGACTGCTCAAACTCCGTTTTCAGAAAATTATGATATTGATGCGTTTTTTAAGTTTATTTGTTGCAGGCTTCGTTGGGGATCGACGGGCGATCATTGTTGCATCTAGGTATGATTATTATGATGTTGGGTTGGTATTTTGTATGTCGTTTACTGTCGATCGGTACTCGAGCACCTTAGTAGTCGTAGGAATCGAGTTGGTATCAATTACCACGTTTTTGAATTGTATGTGCCATAAGGTGAACATCGTTGCTTTGGATGTTGTACGAAATTGGTTTGATGATATAGTATGCTAGGATGGGTCTCGGGGTGTCGATTCATAGTCCGTGCAATCGAGTCTAGAAAGTTAAGCAAAACATGTGCAAAAATTTTCGTAAGTTCGCGTTCACAGTAGGTACACGGACCCATACACGGACCCTGACACGGGGTCCGTGCCTTTGTTTCTTTCATGGTGTCATCCTTGCGAGCCTACACGGACCCATAGACGGACCCTAGCACGGGGTCCGTGTCCTCACTTCTTCCCGAGTTTCACTTTTGCGCACCTACACGGACCCCCACCTGGACCTTTAAATTTTTGGGACGCTACAGTTTAGCTGGGTATTATCGTCGCTTTATTGAAGGATTTTCGAAGATAGCTAAACCTATTACTTAACTGACACCGAAGAATCAGAGATTCATTTACTCAGATGACTGTGAAGCTAGTTTTCTAGAATTGAAGACAAGATTGACCACATCACCTGTGCTAACTATTCCCTCATGTACCAGAGGATTTGTAGTGTGTACAGATGCGTCTGGTAAAGGTTTGGGCTGTGTTCTGATGCAACATGGCAAAGTGGTTGCTTATGCATCTCGTCAATTGAAATCTCATGAAACACGTTATCCTGTTCATGATCTTGAATTGGCCAACATTGTGTTTGCACTGAAGATTTGGCGTCATTACTTGTACGGAGAAAAGTTTGTTATCTATTCGGACCATAAAAGTGTGAAGTATCTCTTTTCTCAATCTGATTTGAATATGAGGAAACGCAGGTGGATGGATCTCCTGAAGGATTTTGATTGTGAGATTCAGTATCACCCTGGATCGGTGAATGTTACTGCGGATGCCCTTAGTCGTAAGGTTCATGATTATGTGTTAGCTTCTGTCAATGTCGTCAAAGTACACGAGGATATATGTACTTCTGGTTGGACTTTTCACTCAAATTGGAATTCTGTCACTGTCCCAGCATTGCAAATTGAGCCTACTTTGATATCTAAAATACGAAAGGCCCAACGAAGTGATGCTCAGATCCAAAAGTCGAAAGAACTTGTATCTGCAGGACATCAGTCTGGATTTCAGATTTAATGGTCGGCTGGTAGTTCCTGATGATTCTGATTTGAAATCTGCCATTCTTCGTGAAGCACATTGTAGCAAATACATTATTCACCCATGAGGACGGCAGATGTATTTGACATTGAAACCTCAATTCTGGTGGAGACGTATGAAGAACGACATCGCTGAATTTATTTCAAAATGTCTTGTCTGCCAGCAAGTGAAAACCGAGAGAATGAAACCCGGAGGATTACTCCATAGTCTCGAAATCCCGAAATGGAATTGGGAACATATTGCTATGGATTTTTGACTCATTTACCTCGTTCGCCCAAGGGATGTGATGCTATTTGGGTTATTATTGACCGGCTTTCGAAATCTGCACATTTTATTCCGTATGAGCGGACTTATCCTTATAAGAGAATGGCCCGTTTATACATCGAGAATATTGTGAGACTGCACGGCGTGCCAGTATCGATTGTATCAGATCGTGATCCCAGGTTTGAAAGGGGATCGATTAAGGTGCCCGAATGCGCAACGGAAATTTCAAAATTTTTTTTCAAGAAAAATCAAGCACCTCTACTAAGATGTGTAGCAAATACAAAAACACGAAATGACATTCATAGGGTGTTTTTATGATTTTACCTATCAATCACAAGGATTGATGTTATGGCACCAACTAAGATGTAAACACCTTAGCTCTTGATGGATGACAATCTAGAAGCCTCCTTCCTTCAAAAATTAGGTTCATCACCAACTAGCTAGCTAGAACCCCTCTTATTTTGCACTAGAAAAATAAAATGATTTTTCGAAGAGAAGTGTTTTCTTTCCTGAACAATTGAAGAAGAAAAATGAGAGAAAAATTAAGGAGAGAAATCCTTGAAAATTTCGGCCAAGTAGATGGGTAGGAGAAAAGGGGAGAACTTTCTTGGTCCTTGAAAAAGTGATAAAGGTGCATGAGCATGTCATGCAATTTTTTTAATGAAAAAGCAATCCCCAACTCTTCATCTCCCTAGCATGCTTTTTAAGTGGGCTTGTAATATTAACAAAGCCCATGGACTTTATTTAAATGTCTCAAACACATTTGAGTCCATTTAAAACTTTACTTGATTTTATTCAAGCCCACTAGTTTAATAATTGTATCTAATTGGGCTCTACAAGGCCCCATATTATTTAATTAATTCAACACTTTAATTAATTTAATTATTTGGACTCTAATAGGCCCACTAGTGTTTAATTAATTCAACACTTGAATTAATTTAATTTAGTCCATAATAATGTTTATGAAAATCACAATTTTCAAATACATTATTTGTTTGGCCAACTTTTAATTTTAGGAACACTTTCTCAAATTAAAAGTTACATTTTTCTTATAGAAGTCATACTTCTATTTTATTTACGCTTATAAACTTCTTTATAATCCGTTCAACACATTGAACTATTTTACTTCTCAACGGAATCTAGAAAGCTAGCATTTGTGTGGCCCTCAATGGTTCATTGATACAACTAGCCGTGGGTTCACATCTCCATGTGATTCGGACTAAACATGTCCTTATACGAGCATACCCCAATTGCTCCATTCTTAATTATCAACTCCTTGATAACAAGAACGTCAGAACTCAAGTCTGATAGTACCCAACCAATCATGTTAAACGCCTAACATCATCGCTTACATGATTCCTTAGGTATAAAATGATAGTGCCTGCAAGAACCATTCAATTATGGTTAGCATACAGTACGGTCCCTTCAACTCATATATCCCGACCGATTCGACAACCATTGGTATATCGAGAGTTTCCAATGAATCGATACTATGTGCCATGTCGTAGTTGCATCGATGGTGTAATATATGAAACCCCATTCATAATTACCACCATACTCTGATCAGAGATTTCATACTACATACATATGAGTTCACATAGGATATTCATACCCGAAGGTAAGCGGTGAATCCCCGACTACAATGCATCGACTCCTATATGTTTCGACAAAATACCCAACCTTGCCACATGATGACCTCATGAGAGTCGGTAAACAACTCAAAGTGCAATGCTAGCATATAGAGTCTCAATGTTGTCCCGGGTCATAAGGACTAATGGTGTACAACCACAAACTAGGACATTTCCACTCGATAAGTGAGAACCACTTGGAAAGTCCTTTATGGAGGGTTGTTCAGTGCACTCTACCAGGAGCACCTATCTGCATGCTCGGACATCACAATGTCCCCTACCAATGAAACATGGTACTCACATCGCATATACTAGTCTCGAACTCTAGCGGCCTATATCCTTCTTAGCGACGGCTGAATCGACTAAGAACTGTTTAGAATATAAAGTATTACAAATATGAGTTTCATGATACTCATCATATGAGCATCTCATATTCTTTCTACTATTTGTATATTCAAGGACTTTATCTGTGGAACTAGCATGAGTATACAGATAAAGAAGTGCCAAAACAATAATTTAAAATATTATTAAAATAAAGATTGTTTATACATAGAGTTTAAACATGAACCCTCAGCCAACACTTGGCTCGACTGGCACCTACTCTAACAATCTCCCACTTGCACTAGAGTCAACTACCCATATGCTTCGAACCTATCGATTGGCGATGCTTCTCGAATAATGGTCCAGGTAAAGACTTAGTTAGCGAATCAGCAACATTATCTATGTAGCCAACTTTGTCAATCGAGACTTGTGGGGACCCAGACGCTAATCATGTTCTTAATCATCATTAGGACAATTTAATCAATTATAATAAACAGGGTCTAATTTATTTTTTTTTAAATTGCGGAACGTAATGGAATACATGCAAATATACATATCAGTATATTAAAAGTACAAGTCTGGTACTATATACAATCATTTGAGCTAAGGTTTAATCACTACATATCAAGTATTCCAAACCCTATCTCAGATCAAAGTCCGTAGTCTCCACTCTAATCACGATCTCTCTTCATCTCCTCGACCCTGAACCTGTACCACCTATTGTCATGCACACATACAAACACGACAACAGCCGGATAACTCCGGTGAGAAATAGATCCCAGTATAAATCAATGAAACATGCAGTTATATTAACAATGTAAAAGCATGTAAAACATGTAACAAATATCAGTATCATGTAACAAAATCAGAAACATAATCAATATAAAATCGCCAATCAGACTCGTGACTTCACGTTTCAGACTAGACTCAATCCTAGTCTAGGAATCCCGGTTTCCAGACGTTGGCATTCCATATCGATCACCAGTAATAGAAGAAACTTCAATTCTATCCACATCGATATGGTATCGATCACCAGTAATAGAAGAAACTCCAATTCTATCCACATTGATATAACCAAACATCCAGTTTCTTGACCTAACCGTCACAGACTTTGGCGTTTTCACCAATTTCCTATCTTGTGACATCGTGCAATGTGCCCGTGGCGATCCCACCACTATCAGGCGCTTCTGTCACAAGATCACTCGTCTAATACTCGTCCAATACATGCTTCCTATAAATCAATAGAATAAGCATATCAAATCAAATCAATAAACACAATCATAATAATAAGTATGTGATTTAGGGAAACTCAAGTATATCATACTATACTCGAGTCGATCTCCCGGTACCACATTGACCTATACCTTTCGTCTGTAGTCTTGGTCTGAAGCAATATCAGTTCTGAACTCAAGACTGTCTCTGTAAATCTGAAACGACATGTCGAGAATCATAATATCAATATTCCATTCTTAATTCAACACTGAATCTGTTTAATCTGGATTCAAGTCAAATCAACGGCATAACCGCACAATCTCAGTATCCCCGTCAATACCAAATCAACAGACATCAATTACAAATCATAACTCATATCCGATACAATCTGTAATTCATTCATAATCCAAATTTGTCCGATTTCAAATCAATATAATAAAAAAAAATAATAACAATTCCATAATCAGTATGTTTCTCAATCTGACTTCGATTCTACGATGTCTAACATGTCAAGAACATCATATATGAATCATATCAAATTCCTACAACATCATATTTTCAAATGATACAAAAACTCCATAAAAATTACGTGCAGTTGTAGCCTGCGTCGATAGGAATACAATATTGAAGTCGGATTCAAAATCTAACGGACGGATTTATCGCAAATCAAAATCTAAAATCAAGAATCACGTTTTCCCCCGAGCCTTCCGTTTTCCTCTTGTTTTTCATTCTGAAGATTTGTATGTATATATATTCACACGTTGCATGTAAAGGTTGGGTGGCTCGCCCTTTGTAAAACACGTCTCGCGCATATGCGCGACATCACTCGACGCATATGCGCGAGACCATATGTCTCGGCGCGTCCTCTGCACAGCACCTCGCGCATATGCGCGCCCTTACTCGGCGCATATGCGCGGGGCCTTTGTTCATTTTACCCAACTCTCGGGTACCCTCGCGCATGTGCGCGGATACACGTCGCGCATATGCGCGAGGTTCTCTGGACATCTCGCGCATGTGCGCGCTCCCCATCGCGCATATGCGCCCACTTCTCTGGAGTTGACTTTAAACCCTCGCACAACTCGCGCATATGCGCGCACACCCACCACGCATATGCGCGAGACCCTCTGCCCGTTTCGCGCATGTGCGCGTCTCATGTCGAGCATGTGCGCGAAAGGCACTGTCCTCGCACTTACATCTTTTCATGCAGAATCAAATCGTGTTCCGATTAATCCTATCATAATTGTATCAAATTATAAATCAATAATTACAGATTACAAGGATTAAATTCTCGGGCATTACATTTCTCCCCTCCTAAGATATGATTTCGTCTCCGAAATCATAGGCAATCAATCATATCAATAAGAAGGAATGTAATAGAAACGGAATAGAAACTTACATCAGTGAAATAATGCTGGGAATTCCTGTCTCATGTCTGATTCAGTTTCCCAGGTGGCTTCTTCAATTCCACGACGAGTCCATTGAACTTTCACAAGTGGAATTGTCTTTGTTCTGAGCTGTTTTTCTTTACGATCGATAATCCGAATCGGTTTCTCGACATAACTCAATGTCTCATCCAGCTCGGTCTCGTCTGGCTGCATAATATGAGATTCATCGGGGAGATACTTCCGCAACATAGATACATGGAAGATGTTATGTAACCCTGATAATGTAGGCGGTAATGCGAGTCGATAGGCACGATCTCCTATCTTCTCGAGAATTTCATATGGACCAACGTATCGTGGAGACAACTTTCCTTTCTTGCCAAATCTGACAACTCCTCGGAAAGGTGAAATTTTCAAAAATACTCGATCTCCAGTCTCAAATACCAATGGTCGTCGTCTGATGTTGGCATATTTGGCTTGTCGGTCCTGAGCTGCCTTCATTCTTTTCTGAATCAGTTTCACTTTTTCAGTCATATTTCTGATCATATCAAGTCCAGTCTCCGGAACTTCAGAGATATCATCCCAAAACAGAGGGGATCTGCATTTCTTTCCGTACAACGCCTCAAATGGAGCCATCTCAATACTCGTCTGATAGCTATTGTTGTACGAAAACTCACAAAGAGGTAATGCATCTTGCCTATTAGTGCTAAAGTCAAGCAGTACCGCTCTCAGCATATCCTCCAATGTCTGAATCGTCTGTTCTGACTGTCTGTCAGTCTGGGGGTGATATGCGGTACTCAGATGTAACTTCGTACCTAGAGCCTGCTGCAAACTCTGCCAGAAGTGCGAAGTAAACCGAGGATCACGGTCTGAAACAATCGACTTCGGCACTCCGTGCAATCTAACCACTTCTCGGACATAAATATCGGCCATCTGGTCATATCTGTATGTCATTTTGTATGGAATAAAACATGCAGATTTGGTCAATTGATCAATCACGACCCAAATCGCATCACAACCTCTGGAGGATCTCGGTAATTGCGTCACAAAATCCATGGAAATGTGATCCCATTTCCATTCAGGAATGGACAAACTCTGTAATAATTCTCTTGGTTTCTTCCTCTCAGCTTTCACCTGTTGGCAATTCAGACACTTGGCTACAAATTCAGTAACATCAGATTTCATCTGTTTCCACCAATACTGTGTCTTCAAATCATTATATATTTTCCTGCCATCAGGATGAATGCTAAAACGACTGTTGTGCGCTTCTGTCAGTATTCGATGTCTCAATTCTGAAACATTTGGCACAACAATACGATTATTCACCTACAAAGTACCGTCACGAATCTGATACTCTGACTGATGTCCAGCTCTAACCATAGCAATCTAATTCTATACGTTCTGATCAACTTTCTGTGCCTCTTTGATTTTCAATATCAATTCTGGTTCAGCTCGAATTGCACATAATCTCAGAGGCTGACAATCTGTTTCAAAGGCTAATCCAGACAAACAGCAATCTTCTATCAAATTGGAAACACCAATCGTCGACAAGGATAAAGAACATACCTTTCGACTCAGTGCATCTGCTGCTGCATTAGACTTTCCTGGGTAATATTTGATTTCACAATCAAAATCCTTCAATAAATCGAGCCATCTTCGTTGCCTCATATTCAACTCGGATTGTGAAAACAAATAATTCAAGCTTTTGTGATCAGAATAAATTTCAAACTTTTCACCGTACAGATAATGTCGCCATATCTTCAAAGCAAAGACAATGGCCGCCAATTCAAGATCATGAATTGGGTAACGAGTCTCATGGGGTTTCAGCTGTCCCGAGGCATAAGCAATCACATGCCCTCGTTGCATCAGAATACAACTCAATCCTCGATGAGATGCATCACAATAAACCACAAAATCACCAGTACCTGAGGGAATAGTCAATATTGGTGCACTGGTCAGTCTTTTCTTTAATTCAAGAAAACTGGTATCACATTCCTCAGACCAAACAAATGGAGCATTCTTCTGAGTCAACTGTGCAATCGGTTTGGCAATACTAGAAAAATCTTTGATGAATCGAAGATAATATACTGCCAAACCCATAAAACTGCGAATCTCGGGCACTAATGTCGGACTCGGCCAAGAAATCACTGCCTCAACCTTACTGGGATCAACTGATATACCGTCTCCTGGATATAATATGCCCCAGAAATACTACCTGTCTCAACCAGAACTCACATTTCGACTGTTTAGCATACAATTTCTCAGCCCTCAAAATTTTCAACACAGTTCTCAGATGATTAGCATGCTCAATCATATTCTTTGAATAAATCAAGATACCATCAATGAATATGATAACAAAATCATCCAGATATCTCTGAAATATGCGGTTCATCAACCCCATAAATACCGCTGGTGCATTCGTCAAACCAAATGGCATGACAATAAATTCATAGTGTCCATACCTGGTTCTAAATGCAGTCTTCGAGATATCAGAATCCCTGACTCTCAGCTGATGGTATTCAGATCTGAGATCGATCTTGGAATATACGGATGAACCCTGCAACTGATCAAACAAATCATCAATGCGAGGCAAGGGATATTTATTCTTTACCGTTGCCTTGTTCAGTTGCCGGTAATCGATACAGAGTCTCATTGAACCGTCTTTCTTTCGAACAAACAGTACTGGAGCACCCCAAGGAGACACACTCGGTCTGATATACCCCTTGGCTAGTAAATCCTCCAACTGTTCTTTCAACTCTTTCAACTCAATCGGTGCCATTCTGTACGGAGCCCTCGAAATCGGAACTGTACCTGGCATCAACTCAATGCTGAAGTCTATCTCTCGAATCGGAGGCAAACCAGGAATCTCATCTGGAAAGGCATCAGCTGTAACGCCCCGAAAATTTAAAGGTCCACGCGAACCACATGCATTTGAATTATTAAATTCTCCTGTATTTTAATTAAATGTTTTAATTGCATTAATTAATTATGTGGTTCATATTTGCGTGTTTAAAATATATTTTTCTACATGGTTGCATTAAAATGTATTTTTAAAGGTTATTCGAGTTGCGATCGAGGAACGGAGACCGAGGGCTGAAAAATAGAAAATGTTTTTATTAAATAATTATTTTTAATTATTTAAAATATGGTTGATGGTTTTTTCATATTTTTGAAAATAAGGGGTTTTGAGGTGATTTTATACGCCGTGACGTAAATTTTATCGGTGTTGGATTTTCAACAAAAGTACGAACGTTTTAGCAACCCGGCTATAAATTCACAAACTTATTTAAGCAAAATTATTTTTAAATCTTTTAAATATTTTAATTAAGCATTAATGGGCCTAATTAATCTCTTAATGGGCCAAAACTTAATTAGTGTTTAATTAACTATATATTATGTAATTAACCTAGCCCAAACCCTTTAACTACACGCCCCACTTTCCCCCAACCAATAAAACTCTTCTTTCTTTCAAATTTACACGGCACACACAAGCAAAAGGCATGGGAAAAGTTTTGTTAGTTCAAGGGAAAAGCATCAAAGTTTGCTAGAGTTTTCAAGCGTCGTCCCTCGTCGTCGTTCTTCAATCGTCAACGTTTTTAAAGTGCGTTAAATACGCAAAGGCACGCCATATTCTCCTTTTACTCATTATCACACCATATTATGTATTTAACTATGAATTGCATGAAGATCTAAGTGATACTTTTAAATTATTTTCGTTTTTGTTCAAACATGAGTTTTTAGAGCATGGGTTTTGATCCAAAAATCATGTTTTGTATGTGGTAAAGGGGCTGCCATGTTAGGAGTATAATCAAGGATGTTTACACTGAAGCTTTAGGTTCATAAAACAAAATCTAAACATTGCACAAACATGAATTTAACAAGCAGGAACCGAAACTTGTGGTTGTGAGTTTTGAGTGCTCGGTTTTAGAAGTTGCAGGACTGGGCTTTGGTTCGGTTCGGACCAGGGCATGGCTAGGGTCTGTTATGGGTCAGGGGTAGAGTCCTAGCCACGCTAGGACTCGAAAACCAGGGGCTGGAAGGAGTCCTTGCCAAGAAGGACTCCACCCGAGAGGGATCAAGGTAGCAGCGCTTGTGTGCAGCAACGTTCAGATGATTAAGGGGCTCGGTCTGGGGCTTTGGCTAGGCTAAGCTAGGTCAGTTAGGGTCTAGAGAAGGTGGTCCATGGTTGGGATAGGGGCTGGAGTGGTGGGCTGGCTGCTGGCTCGAGAGAACACAAGAGAACGTGAGGGAAGCAGGTACTGCGCGAGAAGTTGCTGTCATGGGCAGTGATTCGGGCGTGAGTTCAAGGGCTTGGGATGGCCTGGGTTGGGTCTGGCCGTGGTACAGGGAGGGTTAGGCTCATGATGGGTCGGTGGTTAGGTGGCTGGAAGAGTCCTAGGCATCTAGGAAACCCACTTCAACTAGAACACCTCACACACACATGTACAGATTTTTGGGTCAAGTTTCAGGAAGGTTTTGAGTGGGCTAGGGCTTGTCTTACGGACTGGGCTTGCACAGTAGGGTCCCTAGATGGGTTGGCTAGGTTTTGGTTCAAGGTGGCTCAGGCGTGGCTCGAGTAAATTAGGAGATGGCTCGGTGTGTTCGTCGAAGGGTAAAAAAAACGAGATTTAAGAACTAAAAATTAAATCCATGGGTCCACGGGTTGTGTCTCATGATTTGGAAGGGTAGAATAAATCTTAAAAATGATATGTTTAAAATTTGGGATCAAAATAACGAGTTTTGGATTTATTCGGAATTTAATTGCCGCACGAAACGTCAATTAACGACTTAATTGAAAAGCCTAGTTTTAAGCTTTATGAAATTATGAAAAATTAGGGTTAAGCTTAAATAAATATTAGAAGCCTAAGTTTTTAATTTAGGAATTTTATATTAAGGGTTGGTTTAATTCGAGATTAAAATGCATTAATACGTCACATTTAAAGATTTATTTAAAAGCCCTTGTTTTAAGCTAAATAAAAATATGATAAAATTCATGTAGGCTTAAATAAGTATTTGGGACATGTTAGAGTTAATGAAATTAAGAAAATGTCAAAAAAGTGAAATTTTACGTCCAGGGGTAAAACAGTCATTTTACACCTAGAAATTAGTAAACGTCATGGCAGTTCCCTATTTGTTGTTTTATATGCTAATATGATTATTTTTTTATGTTTATGAATGTTTACATGTTAAAATGATTATTTTATATGTTTATGGAATTTTATATGTTTATGGATTTTTATGTCAAAACGTTTATTTTAAATGTTTACGATTTAATATGTTAAAATGTTCATTTTAAATGTCTATGAATTTTTATGATGAAACGATAACGTTAAAAGATATGTTGCATGCTTGGTTTCAAAATAAAAATGATATTATATGCATATTTTTATAAGTGATGGAAATACGACATGTTGAAGGATGTGAAGGGATTGTGACTACTGAATATGTTGAAAATATCGTGAGGGTTATGGTCCCAGTGGGAGCCCGACGATCGTGTTTCCTTGGATACGGATATGAATACGTGATACGAATACGAATACGTGATACGAATACGTGATACGAATACGAATATGTTAATACGTTGGCCAAGGCCCAGTTGACGGGTGAGTGTGTCGCTGGTGTCCCCGCCGCCCAGTACTGTGGTTACATGTAGATGGATCCATCGCCCAATACGTTTAAGAATACGAGTCACAATCACGATCTGAATTCAACAAACACGAATATGAACATGAATATGATGATATGAATATGGATACGAATATGAATATGTTTATGTTTATATGAAAATGTTTATGCATGAGATTATGAAAATGTTTTTATTTAAAGGTTTTATGCATCATGAAAATGTTTACGAAAATATTTATGTTTATGCATCTTCATGAAAACGATATTTTAAGTACAAATATTTTTCACTGTTATATGTTAACTGTATTACGTATTACTCGTTATCAAGAATATGACGTGTTGAGTCTTTAGACTCACTAGGTGTGTATGATGCAGGTTATCATGATAATGCTAATGGAGGTCTTGATGGTTGATCCGACTGGACTGAAGGTGCACATGACCCGAGGACCGACGCTAGTTTCCGCATATATGTTATGATTTATGTTAAAAGATTTTATGACTTATCATGAGTATGAGTGGTTTTTGAGAGGTTGTAGTATGGGCTATACTTTTCAAATGTTATTTTTAGATTTAGAAAAAATGTTAGTTGGTTGTTTATTTTAAAATGATGTCAAAAGTATTTTATGAAATTTTATAATTCGGCCGAATGCTATGTGAGGTTTAAAAAAAAATAAAAAATTTCTAGTACTTTTAAAGCAATAAAAAGGGCATGACGTTTCATCAGCAAACTCACACACCACTGGCAAATCCGTCAATGATGGACTCGATTTCAGTAAATCAACTGAATAGACAAGGAATCCTTCCGCTCCTTTCTGTAACAATCGAGTCATAGACAATACGGATATCAAAGGAATTCTATATCGAGAACCCTTACCGTAAAATTTCCACTCATCAGCCATCTCAGGTGTGAATCTCACAATCTTGTGGAAACAATCGACAGTAGCCCTGTACTTGGTCAACATATTGTTAGAGTAGGTGCCCGTCGAGCCAAGTGTTGGCCGAGTGTTCATAATGAAACTCTATGTATAAGCAATCTTTATTTTAATGATATTTGAAATTATTGTTTTGGCACTTATTTATCTGTATACCCATGCTAGTTGCATAGATAAAGTCCTTGAATGTACAAATAGTAGAAAGAATATGAGATGCTCATATGATGAGTATAATGAAACTCATATTTGGAATACTGTATATTCTAAACAGTTCCTAGTCGATTCAGCCGCCGCTAAGAAGGATATAGGCCGCTCGAGTTCGAGACTAGTATCTGTGATGTGAGTACCATGTTTCATTGGTAGGGGACATTGTGATGTCCGAACATGCAGATAGGTGCTCCTTGTAGAGTGCACTGAACAACCCTCCATAAAAGGACTTTCCAAGTGGTTCTCACTTATCGAGTGGAAAAGTCATAGTTTATGGTTTAACACCATTAGTCCTTTTGACACGGGACAACATTGAGACTCTATGTGCTAGCATTACACTTTGACTTGTTTACCGACTCTCAAGGGGTCATCAGGTGGCAAGGTTGGGTGTATTGTCGAAACATATAGGAGTCGATGCATTGTAGTCGGGGATTCACCGCTTACCTTCGGGTATGGATATCCTATGTGTATGTAGTATGAAATCTCTGATCAGAGTATGGTGGTAATTATGAAAGGGGTTTCATAGATTACACCATCGATGCAACTACAACATGACACATAGTATCGATTCATTGACAACTCTCGATAAACCAATGGTTGTCGAATCGGTCGGGATATATGAGTTGAAGAGACCGTACTGTACGCTAACCATAATTGAATGGTTCTTGCAGGCACTATTATTTGATACCTAGGGAATCATGTAAGCGATGCTGCTAGGCGTTCAACATGATTGGTTGGGTACTATCAGACTTGAGTTCTGACGTTCTTGTTATCAAGGAGTTGATAAGTAAGAATGGAGCAATTGGGGTATGCTCATATAAGGACATGTTTAGTCCGAATCACATGGAGATGTGAACCCACGGCTAGTTGTATCAATGAACCATTGAGGGCCACACAAGTGCTAGCTTTCTAGATCCCGTTGAGAAGTTAAAATAGTTCAATGTGTTGAACGGCTTATAAATGAGTTTATAAGCGTAAGGAAAAATAGAATTATGACTTCTATGAGAGAAATGTAACTTTTAATTTATGAATGTGTTCCCAAATTCAAGGAGCAATTCTCTCAAATTTTTCTCTCATTGTGTTCTTCAATTGTTGAAGAAAACTACACACTTCTCTTTGAAAAATCTTCTTATTTTTCTAGTGCAAAATAAGAAGGGTTCTAGATTGCAAGTGGTGGGCTTGATTTTGAAGGAAAGGATGAACCTTGTAGATCAACTCATCCATTCAAGAGCTAAAGTGTTTACACTTTAGTTAGAGCCATCATCAACCTCAAGAGGTTGATAGGTAACGAGATTTTCTCAACACCCTATGTATGATATTTGGTGTTTATTGTATATGCTACACAAAATATGAGGTGGCCGAAATTTCTTGATGAAAAATCAAAATTTTTTGCTTTCGTTGCGCTTTCCGGTCACCATAACCGATCCCCTTTCAAGTGGTATCCGAGCTAAGGTTACGATTTCGTGTAGCAATTACAAGATTTTATATTGAGATTGATTTCTAACCGCATGAGAACAAAATTTTGCAACAATGTCAAGGCCTTTTTGGGGCATATTTCGACAGCTTATTGCTACCCATTTCGGGCAGCCCAAGCTGCCCGAGGGGCTACCCGAAACAGGCAGCAAGGGCAGCCCAAGGGGCTGCCCGAAACCCCCTTCAAAAATAAATTTTTTTTTTTGTTGCCGAAATCCGGCGACGGCGATGACGACTAGGATTTTCAAAAGGTGTTTTGAAATATCAAAGTGTCATGGGCCTTGAGTTGTTGGGCCATTGGATGGCTAACATATTTGTGAATTTTAAATGGGCCAAAATGTTTTTGGTGAAAAATAAGTTTTTGGGCCCTTAAGTTTAAAATTACAAAAGTTGCAAATATTTTCTCATGAAATAAATATTTTAAGTTGGACTTTAAATATTTAAAGTAAATGGTGATTTACAAGAAATTCGGTTATAAATAAATTAATTTAAAAGTAGACAAAAGGTGTTTGTATACTTTGTTAATTTAGTTTATAATCGTGGCGGTTAGTGATTGAATCAAGATATATAATATTGGATCAATTAATTATTGTGATAATTAATTGATGGTGTATGATATGTGATATTATGCATGAAGGATGATCAAAAGCCCAAACCCAATTTGCTAGGTGTATGCTAGGATATTTTGTGTTGAATGATTGTAATAATTATCAATTTATAAAGTGGGCTTGGTTTATGGCCCGTTCCCACCCCATGAGATGTATCCCTATTTGCCATGGACCTAGGCCCGTGTTTAGCTCACACGGGCCATTAGTTTTGGGGCGATTGATCATCCTTGTTTTCTTTACTGTTTATAATATATGCATGATATGTTATAAATAATGCGTATGTGCGTTATTATTATGATAATAACAAAGTTGCATGAATCCGGCAAACATACGATCAAACATGGCGATCTTTTAAATAAAATTAATGATGAGACCTTTCAAAATTAAAACCCCTCATTTTGAATAAGATTCAAAATTAATATCAATCCCGAAAAGGGGAATTATAAATTTGTTTATAATTTCCATGTCTTCCATCGACAATGGGTGCATGATGAACGCTACCCGTACTCGGGGCTCGGCTCATATTATTGGGGGGGCCCTGGGTGCCGGAAAGCTGTGACATCCATTGACATGGTGATGTGAACTACGTGGAACTCCCATGATTTCAGCTCATATTATTGGGGGAACTGATGGCGACCGTCCATTAAGGTTCAACATCGATGGGTAAGGCTTGACACGTGAAGATGAACGACGTCATATTATTGGGTCCTAATCAAACGTGAGACAAAAGTTTACGTAGAGGGTTGCATTGTGATGCAATTGGAAACTATCTTTTAGGAATTGTGATTGGCTGATATTATTCGGGATCATAATTCGCTAATTGGACCTTGCGTACTGTAAAGGGCCTAAAACTCCTTGCCTGAAAATTTGCGGAAAATTAAAAATTTTCTTTTTAAAAGAACTTAAATGGCCTCATTCATAAAATCACTGGTGAATCAAGTTCAATGTTTAAAATAATAGCAGCGGAAGAAAATAAAGTTTTGCCAACAATAACAATTTAAAAATTATCCAACGACTGATAAAAATTGTTTGCGGAATAAAATAACAACTGCTGCACTGAGGTCCTCGGGTGCCACTACTGCCGACCCAAGCTGGCTCACTGGTCCCCGCCCTCGGCCCTGGCTTCATCAGTACCTACAACAATCAAGTCTAGTGAGCCTAAAGACTCAGCATGCATATGTCGCAGGTAACGAGTAAAAATCTGAATTTAAAATATGCATGATTTAACATATCCTGTCCTGAGGCATACTGAAAATGATCTATACTGAGCAATTATAATACGTGCATAACTGAACTGAAAATCACTGTAAAAATATTTGCTCCTTGGAGCCTGTACTGAAATAACTGATAAAATTTTCTGTTGAGATTATGTTTTACGCCTGTGGCCACTGCACTAAGATGAACTGATCGGTAACTGGCTACCGGGAGGCTGAAACTGAACTGAGCTGGCCGGTCACTGGCGACCGGGTGGTACCATACTGAACTGATCGGTCACTGGCGACCGTATAAAATAACACTCCCACATAGTGAATGAACCACAAGCCATATCGCATAAATCTCAAAAATAATCAATTTCTGTTTTCATGCGCGTAATATAATTAACTGACGTAATGAAAAATCCTGTAATTTTACCAACTGGATTGGATTGGATCGTCCCCAGGCTCGCTGCAACCTAACTGTGTCATTAAAAATATGCAATAGCTAAAACTTGACCAACTATGCAATTTACGTTCAAAAGATGCGATTATGACGCCTAATGACTTCGCATTTAATCATGACTCCGAGCCAACCTGAACCGACACCGAACCGACGTATAGTCATGATTAAAATACGCTGAAAAATCATAAAATAATGCTCCTAAAATGATAGGGTCGAAATCTAGGTGGAATGGAGGCCAAAACACGAAACGCTCTTTCGAGAGTCAATTTGGCACATTGCACCGTAAATTCTCGTACGACCTCGAAAATGATCCGAATGACAAACGGTCAAAAACATGACCTTCCCAACTCAATGAGGCACTGTCCAGTCCAAGGCCATGGGCTAAAAGTTAACCAAGAACTCGAACGAGCCTTCTAAACGACATAGCAACTTGCTGTAATTTCCAGCAGCTGCGCAACTACAAGACTTGCGTTGGTTTCGAGACTATCGGCCATTAGGGGCGTGAACCACCGACCAGAGACTCTTACCAACATCCCAAGGAATGATTTGAACCATGGCTAAGGGCCCTAGGCTAGCCACAATCCGCATCACACCATAACTCAACCGAAACTCCAACCGAGAACCAACGTGCATGCGTGTGTAGTGTTTTGCTTAGATCGATGTCTTGCGTCGTTCCAGTGGCCATTTTATTGAACATGGCACGATCTAGACATCTAGGAGCATGATATGAACCGTGGCTAAGGGCCATAGGCCAACCAAGATTCACACCAAGCAACCACAAACCGAAACCATATGCTGAACAAAGGAAGAAGCCGAATGGGGAAAGGGGCTGTTTTGATGTTTTGATTAAAAACCGAGGGGCCATAGACCAAGCCACCAAAAGGGCGACTTAGTCACGTCTTAGACTTGCTAGGGGAGTGATCCAACCATGGTTAAGAGCCCTTAGGGCAGCCAAGATCAGATCCAACCCCTTGACACAAAAACTGAAATTTCGAACACCAATCTGCGCCTATGGGAAACTTGCTGTCATTTCAGTTTTCCAGCAAGCATGGGGGCTGAATGAATGGGCCAACATGGTCCTAATGCATCCTATTACGTGTCTAGGAGTCACCTTGGGAGCCTGGAGTCGAACCAATCACCTGAAACTCACAAACCAAGAAAAACGTGAAGCTTGCCAAGGAAAAACGAAAATTCTGCATGTGTTGTTCCAAAATGATTTGACATGTATCTCGGTTTTTGCTTGAATAAACATGATCATGTACTGAAAAATAAATGATAATATGACTTGATTGAGGTTTGAAAGAAATCTAGACATGCCTGGTTTCGTTTCGAAAGGAAACGAACGAAACGACGACGACGCGGCACGGAGGAGGTGGAGCGCTTCTCTTGTTCTTTCTAGTTCTAGATTTTTCTTGCCTTCCCTCTAGCTAAGACTCACGATTTTTCTACACTGAAAATGGATCTGAATGATGAGGTATTTCGGTGGTGAGGGAGGGGAGATAAGTGGTTATGGGAGGTGAGGAGGATGGTGCAAGATATAAGGAAAGAATCAAGACCAAGTCTTCATGCATTTGAATTTTGAATTTGAATTGCTATCAAATGATATGTGGGATGGTTCTAGAATGTAAGTGGCCGAAATCTCTCTTGTTTCTAGACTAGGATATGTCCATTAATTAATTAAATTGTGCTCCCAAAAATCCTAGAATTATCCTACAACTTACATGCAAAGAAATGGTCAAAAGGTTGATGAGTTGGCAATTGAGTTGCCTAGCAACTAAGGGGCCAAAATTATGCTAATAAAATGAGTGGGAAGTGATGGTTATCTAGTCAACTAATAATCCTTGAAAGCCTTACTAATCCTTTAAATAATTTAGTGAGCTAACCCCTTAATTAAATAACTTAAATGAGCTCATTTCTTAATCACCTCAAATAATTAAATTAAATCCTCAGACCTCCCTTTCTAACTTAAATGAACTTACTTGCTAGCTAAATTAACTTCAGGAAATATTTCTCGAATCTTAAATTCTATCTCAAAACTCCAACTCCGGTCCAGCCTCACTGAAATAACTGAAATGCTAAAAATCAAACTACTTAACTGAAATAATAAAATAATTAACTTCAAATAAATGCATTTAAAATACTTATGCAATGAATTCAATTAAATTTAAAAATCTAGAATTATGCATGGCTTATACGTCTACTGATTTACGGGTTCTACAATCCTTCCTCCCTTAAAATAAATTTCGTCCTCGAAATTAGAACTCACCGAATAACTCAGGGTATCGACTTCTCATCTCCGGCTCAGACTCCCACGTAGCTTCCTCCTCTGAATGGTTGAGCCATTTGACTTTGACTCGCTTAACAAGCTTGTTCCGAAGTTTCTTCTCCTGTCTGTCTAGGATCTGCACGGGTCTCTCCTCATAAGATAAGTTCGGAGTAAGCTGCAACGGCTCGAAATTCAGCACATGCGAAGGATTTGCCATGTACTTTCTCAGCATGGAGACGCGAAAGACATTGTGTACTCCGGCCAGATTCGGCGGAAGAGCCACACGATAAGCAAGCGTCCCAACTCTGTCGAGGATCTCAAACGGTCCAACGAATCTCGGACTGAGCTTCCCTTTATTGCCAAATCTCATGACACCCTTCATAGGTGCCACTTTCACGAAGACATGATCGCCCACTGCAAACTCTAAGTCTCTCCTCCGCTGATCGGCATAACTCTTCTGTCGGCTCTGGGCAGTCCTCATCCTATCACGGATCTTGACTACTACATCTGCTGCCTGCTGAAAAATCTCTGGACCCAACTCTGCTCTCTCTCCTACTTCATCCCAATGAACAGGAGATCTACACTTGCGGCCATACAGTGCTTCATACGGAGCCATACCTATAGACAACTGGAAACTGTTGTTATAGGTGAACTCTACCAATGGTAAGTTTGACTCCCAACTCCCAGAGAAATCAATGACGCAAGCGCGAAGAAGATCCTCCAAAATCTGAATAACTCGCTCCGACTGCCCATCTGTCTGCGGATGGAAAGCTGTGCTAAACAGCAACTTCGTACCCAAAGTCGAATGCAAGCTCTTCCAAAATGAGGAAGTGAACTGGGATCTCTGTCGGATACGATCGAAACCGGAATACCATGGAGTCGGACTATCTCTCGGATATACAGCTCTGCATACTGAATCATGGTGAAAGTCGTCTTGATAGGCAAGAAGTGCGCTGATTTGGTAAGACGATCTACAATCACCCAGATAGCATTCGATCCTCTGGCTGACCTCGGCAATCCGGTCCCAAAGTCCATGGTAATGTTCTCCCATTTCCACTCGGGAATAGGAAGAGGCTTGAGCAAACCTGCTGGTCTCTAATGCTCGGCCTTCAATAACTGGCAAGTCAGGCACTCTAATACAAAACGCCTGATGTCCTTCTTCATCCCTGGCCACCAATACAATAGCTGCAGATCTTTCTACATCTTTGTACTCCCAGGGTGAATGGAGTACGGGGACGTATGGGCCTCTGATAAGATGTCTGCTCGGATAGAATCACTGCTAGGAACCCATATCCTATCTCGGTATCTCACAATACTGTCGCTGACTGTATACAAAACACTGCCCTTGGATTCATCTCTCTTCTTTCACTGTGCCAATTGCTCATCTGCTGACTGACCACTGCGAATACGGTCCATAAGGGAAGACTGAATGGTCAAGGTAGATAGACGAGGAACTCTACCTCGAGGATAAGTCTCGAGATCAAACCTCTGTATCTCAAACTGAAGAGGTTTCTGAATCGTCAAATGAGCCATCACTGCGAATTTTCTGCTCAAAGCATCCGCAACTACATTAGCTTTACCCGGGTGGTAGCTAATGTCACAATCGTAGTCTTTCACAAGCTCCAACTAACGCCTCTGACGCATGTTCAGCTCCTTCTGCGTAAAGAAATACTTGAGGCTCTTGTGGTCGGTAAAGATCTGGCACTTCTCTCCATACAGATAGTGCCTCCAAATCTTCAAAGCAAAAACTACGGCCGCTAGCTCCAGATCATGGGTAGGGTAATTCTTCTCGTGGATTTTCAGCTGTCGAGAAGCATACGCTATCACTCTCCCATGCTACATCAGAACTGCACCTAAACCAAGCTTCGAAGCATCGGTATAAAGGACAAACTCGCCGGATCCTGACGGTACAGCCAAAACGGGTACTGAGATAAGAGCTTGCTTCAAAGTATCGAAGCTCTTTTGACACTTCTCGCTCCACACAAACTTCACATTTTTCTTTGTCATTGTTGTGAGTGGAACGGCAATGGATGAGAATCCCTGAATGAACTTTCTGTAATATCCTGCTAGCCCAAGAAAACTGCGGATCTCGGATGCATTCTGAGGCACAACCCAATCTCTGACTGCTGCAACTTTTGCGGGGTCTACCTCAATACCACTGCTGGAGACAATGTGGCCCAAGAACGCCACCTTCTCTAACCAGAATTCGCATTTACTGAACTTTGCGAATAATTTGTGTTTCTGCAATGTCTGCAACACTGTGGCTCGGTTCAGGGCATCAGTAAAATTATTCGGTCGCACTGTGTTCACCAATGTAAAAATCTCGGGATTCAAACCATTGATAAACTGATCCGCAATAGCTTCTTCATAATCAGCCACATGTGGAGCAAATCGCAGCAAAGGTAGAGAACTTAGTCACATATTCCTCAATATTTAGCTGGCCCTGTCTCAAGTTTGCAAACTCCGCTCCCTTATCCTTCCTGTACGACACTAGAAAGAATCTCTGATAGAATTCAGTTCTAAAGACATTCCAGGTAATAGTCGTACCTCGATGCTCCAAGGCCCGCTTTGTGGTAATCCACCAGCTCTTTGCCACATCATGCAACTGGTTCCCTATCAGTTTCACTCTCTTCTCATCAGTATAGTCCAAAGACTCAAATAGCATCTCGATATTATCTAGCCAACTCTCACAATCCACTGAATTCTCAGTACCCTTCAGAGTTGGTGGATAAAATGATTGAAATCTTTTCAATAGTGTCTCCATAGGAGTGGCTGTAACATCCATGGGAGGATTCGAAGTACTACCCTGTTCTGGTATTCTTCGTGAAGGCATATCTGATAATCAAAAGGGTTAGCAACCAAATACACAAATATGTTTCAGTCCTCCTCCGATCATCTTACTGCTGATCCAGAATCGGTGCTGATTCATTCTCAATAACACATGTTTTCAAATCAAGTCAGATAAACAGATAAACAAGCATTATAAACCAATAATCATGCTAGCAATAAAAAGCAGGAAAGAACACACCTTCTACCCCGCTCCCTAGTTCCTATCTCAATCTAAAGGATCTATCGCTCTGATACCACCTGTTGTGGGGACCCGGACGCTAATCATGATTTTAATCATCATTAGGACAATTTAATCAATTATAATAAATAGGGTCTAAAATTTTTTTTTAAACTTGCGGAACGTAATGGAATACATGCAAATATACATATCAGTATATTAAAAGTACAAGTCTGGTACTATATACAATCATTCGAGCTAAGGTTTAATCACTACATATCAAGTATTCCAAACCCTATCTCAGATCAAAGTCCGTAGTCTCCACTCTAATCACGATCTCTCTTCATCTCCTCGACCCTGAACCTGTCCCACCTGTTGTCATGCACACATACAAACACGACAACAGCCGGATAACTCTGGTGAGAAATAGATCCCAGTATAAATCAACGAAACATGCAGTTATATTAACAATGTAAAAGCATGTAAAACATGTAACAAATATCAGTAACATGTAACAAAATCAGAAACATAATCAATATAAAATCGCCAATCAGACTCGTGACTTCAGGTTTTAGACTAGACTCAATCCTAGTCTAGGGATCCCGATTTCCAGACGTTGGCATTCCATATCGATCACCAGTAATAGAAGAAACTCCAATTCTATCCACATCGATATGGTATCGATCACCAGTAATAGAAGAAACTCCAATTCTATCCACATCGATATAACCAAACATCCAGTATCTTGACCTAACCGTCACAGACTTTGGCGTTTTCACCAATTTCCTATCTTGTGACATCGTGCAATGTGCCCGTGGCGATCCCACCACTATCAGGCGCTTCTGTCACAAGATCACTCGTCTAATACTCGTCTAATACATGCTTCCTATAAATCAATAGAATAATCATATCAAATCAAATCAATAAACAGAATCATAATAATAAGTATGTGATTTAGGGAATCTCAAGTATATCATACTATACTCGAGTCGATCTCCCGGTACCACATTGACCTATACCTTTCGTCTGTAGTCTTGGTCTGAAGCAATATCAGTTCTGAACTCAAGACTGTCTCTGTAAATCTGAAACGACATGTCGAGAATCATAATATCAATATTCCATTCTTAATTCAACACTGAATCTGTTTAATCTGGATTCAAGTCAAATCAACGGCATAACGACACAATCTCAGTATCCCTGTCAATACCAAATCAACAGACATCAATTAAAAATCATAACTCATATCCGATATAATTTGTAATTCATTCATAATCCAAATCAGTCTGATTTCAAATCAATATAATAAAAAAAAATCATAACAATTCCATAATCAGTATGTTTCTCAATCTGACTTCGATTCTACGATGTCTAACATGTCAAGAACATCATATATGAATCATATCAAATTCCTACAACATCATATTTTCAAATGATACCAAAACTCCATAAAACTTACGTGCAGTTGTAGCCTGCGTCGATAGGAATACAATATAGAAGTCGGATTCAAAATCTAACGGACGGATTTATCGCAAAATCAAAATCTAAAATCAAGAATCACGTTTTCCCCCGAGCCTTCCGTTTTCCTCTTGTTTTTCATTCTGAAGATTTGTATGTATATATATTCACACGTTGCATGTAAAGGTTAGGTGGCTCGCCCTTTGTAAAACACGTCTCGCGCATATGCGCGACATCACTCGCGCATATGCGCGAGACCATATGTCTCGGCGCGTCCTCTGCACAGCAACTCGCGCATATGCGCGCCCTTACTCGGCGCATATGCGCGAGGCCTTTGTTCATTTTACCCAACTCTCGGGTACCCTCACGCTTGTGCGCAGATACATGTCGCGCATGTGAGGACCCGGGCTCTAACTCAATTCTTTTCGGGATTAATTGGATCTTTATTCAAAATGTGGGTCAAATTTTCGCTTTTTAACATTAATTCAAATGTAAATACTAAGCATAATATCTTTCTTTATTTAATTACAACACATATGATATACATGTCATGTTTTACTACAAACACATCACTAATGTTTAATACAAACCATAAACTATGAGTAGTACAAATCTAGTACAATATCACTAGTGATCTTCTGCGCCCGCAGTCACCACGCTATCTTGATCTCATCTCTGCCGTGACCCAGATCCTGCCCCACCTGTTGTTATGCACACATACAGACATAACAACAGCCGGAAACTCCGGTGAGAACAAATCCCAGTATAAAACATGTATACATGCTGATACGAAATCATAAATCATGCATGAAAGCAATACCAATGGCTCCATAGTCTATGAAACCGATCTATCTAAACATGCAATTCAAATCAAATCATGTCTTGACTCAAATCGACTCTACTCTAGGGATCTCGGTGTGAATAAGACGTCACAGTCTGTCACCTACCCTCCCAATCGGGGTAACTGTACGTCTTATTCCTAGACTTCGGTCATGTCTGTATCGAATGTCTACAATCGGAGTGAATCTGATCCGAACCGTCGATACCACCGAACATCTAGTTTGGCAAGTCTGCCAATGACTCTCCTATCTCAAAGGCTTGAATATAAATCTATAAACAAGACAGCATCCTATCAAGAGATTTGAAAATATATCTATAAAAAAATCAAATTCATATCAAAAGATAAACAACAATTCTAGTATGTGATTTGGTTGGGAAACTCAAATTGAATCTCATTTGAGTTGTGTCTTCCCCAAACAAAACATGAATTATACCTTTCTTGTCGTTCGTTGCAGTCGAATTCTCATTGTCGAATCTGTCAATATCAATCTGAAACGACATATTCAAGATGCATTCTATCAATCTCTAATCTCAATCAACACATATCCAATTTAATACTTGATCTCGGTACAATTTGACGGCATAACAACGTAATTTCTCGATACCGGTCAATCCATCTCTCAACATATACCACCAATTCATACTTCTCAACTCATAAGGATACACATACGGAGCAATATTCAATCTCGGTACGTTTTGGCGGCATAACGGCGTAGTTTCTCGGTACCGGTCAACTCAAACTTCAATAATCAGTAACCATAACTCATAATCCTCATCATAAACACATGATAGTACTCAAAATCTGCATATCTTAACACTAAGCATGCTGGAAATAGTAACAATAGCATACAATGTCCGTTCTTCGATCCGGTTACGAATATACGTTGCTTAAAATCTCAAGAACATATTATGGAGCTCAATTCATCATTCTCCCAACACATATATATCAAAACATGTTGAAAGTGAACAATACTTACATCCTTTTGTAGCTTTTGATGCCAGGAGCATAAATCTATGTTTGGATTGAAATTTGGTTGGTTGGATGTTGCACAATCTAATTTCTAAGACATGATGAATACTTGAGCTTTCATGGAGTTCCTCTCGATTCTCATTCTGTTGAGGAAGAGTGAAGGAAAGACAACACACCTTATATGCATGTCCAAGGACACATGCTTTATTCTTCAATCAACACGTATGACCGCGGGTGCGGTAGTTCATGAGCCGCGGCTGCGCTCAAGCTTCGGCAGTCCATCCAACTTTGCATAAACGTCGACCGCGGGTGCGCTACATATAAGACTGCGGGTGCGGTGACATCAATGCGGGTGCGGTTACGTTTGAACCGCGGGTGCGGTGTCATTTCTGTAAATACTTTCCAACTCTCTGATCATCAACCGCGGTTGCACTCTTTCTTGGACCGTGGGTGCGGTGACCCTACTGTAAAAATGACTAATTTTTTGTCCATGCACCGCGGGTGCGGTGCTTCTCTAGGCGCGGGTGCGGTCCCTTTCTTCAAGCAACACTTCATCTTTTCATTTTATCCACATACAATCTAGGGCATTACATTTCTCCCCCTCTTAGATATTAGTTCGTCCTCGAACGTGAAATCAATTAATCCAAGTATGTAAAAACAGCAGTAAAATCAAAAGCTGAATAAACACTCACATCATGAGAATAACTCGGGATATCTCTGTTTCATATCTGCTTCTGTCTCCCAAGTCGCTTCCTCGGTGCCATGACGACTCCACTGGACTTTCACTAGTGGAATAGTCTTCGTTCTGAGCTGTTTCTCTTTCCGATCAAGAATCTCTATCGGTTGTTCAATATAACTCAACGTTTGATCCAGCTCAGCTTCGTCAGGCCGAATGACATGAGAATAATCTGGCATGTATCTACGCAGTATCGATACATGAAAAACGTCTTGTATCCCGGATAGAGAAGGAGGAAGAGCTAGTCGATATGCTCGATCGCCAATCTTCTCAAGAATCTCGTATGGACCGACGTATCTAGGAGACAATTTCCCACGCTTGCCAAATCTGACAATGCCTCGGAAAGGTGAAATCTTCAAAAACACTCTGTCTCCTTGTTCAAATACTAATGGTCTACGTCTGATATTGGCATACATGGCTTGCCTATCCTATGCTGTCTTCATTCTTTTCTGAATGATCTTCACTTTCTCATTCATCTCTTGAATCATATCAGGCCCAAGTTCTGGTACCTCAGATATATCACCCCAATATAGAGGAGATCTGCATTTCTTGCCATACAAAGCTTCAAACGGTGCCATCTCTATGCTCGTTTGATAGCTGTTGTTGTATGAGAATTCACACAACGGTCGTAAATCTTGCCAACTAGTGCCGAAATCTAGCACTACAGCTCTCAACATGTCCTCTAAAGTCTGGATAGTCCGCTCTGACTGTCCGTCAGTATGAGGATGATAAGCAGTACTCAGGTGTAATGTCGTACCTAAAGCCTGCTGCAGACTGTGCCAAAAGTGAGAAGTGAATCGTGGATCACGGTCTGATACGATAGACTTCGGCACACCATGTAATCTGACTACTTCTCGGACATATATCTCAGCCATCTGATCATGTCTGTACGTCATTCTGTACGGAATAAAACACGCTGATTTGGTTAATCTGTCTATCACAACCCAAATCGCATCACAACCCCGGGATGATCGAGGTAACTTCGTCACGAAATCCATGGAAATGTGATTTCATTTCCATTCAGGAATAGACAAACTCTGAAGTAAACCTCCGGGCTTCTTTCTTTCGGCCTTCACCTGTTGGCAATTTAAGCACTTAGACACAAATTCGGCAATATCTGATTTCATCTGTTTCCACCAGAACTGTGTCTTCAAGTCGTTGTACATCTTTCTGCCACAAGGGTGAATGCTGAACCGACTACAGTGTGCTGCTGACAATATCTGTTGTTTCAACTCTGAAACATCTGGCACTACAATACGGTTATTCACGTACAGAACATAATCATGTACCTGATATTCTGACTGATGTCCTGATCTGACCATCTGAATTGACTTCTGAATATTCTGATCAGTTCTCTGCGCTTCTTTGATTCGCATAATCAAATCTGGTTCAATTTGAATCGAAGCAAGTAGCAATGGTCTACTACTTGTATCAAATGCTAATCCAGACAAACAACAGTCTTCAATCATATTAGTCACACCTATGGTCGATAAGGATAGGGCACAAACCTTTCGACTCAAGGCATCTGCTGCTGCATTTGACTTCCCTGGATAGTATTTGATCTCGCAATCAAAATCTTTCAGTAGATCAAGCCATCTACGCTGCCTCATGTTCAACTCTGACTGAGAAAACAGATACTTCAGGCTTTTATGGTCAGAGTAAATCTCAAATTTCTCGCCATAAAGATAGTGACGCCAGATCTTCAAGGCAAAAACAATAGCCGCCAATTCAAGATCATGAATGGGGTATCGAATCTCGTGTGGCTTCAGCTGTCTAGAGGCATATGCGATCACATGACCTCGGTGCATAAGAACACATCCTAGCCCTCTGTGAGATGCATCACAATATACAACGAAATCGCCAGTACCCGAAGGAATCATCAAGACAGGTGCACTGGTCAGCCTCTTCTTCAACTCTAGAAGGCTAGACTCACAGTGTGTAGACCACACAAATGGCGCACTCTTCTGTGTCAACTGGGTAATCGGCTATGCAATACTGGAGAAATCTTTAATGAATCGTCTATAGTACCCTGCTAGACCCATGAAACTGCGTATCTCTGGCACAGAAGTCGGTCTAGGCCAACTGATCACAGCTTCCACTTTCAAATCGAGGAGGAGGTGGTGGAAACTGTGCGGTAGGCTGTGGCTGTCTCTGATTCTGAGCACTATAGGAAGCTCCTCGCTGCCTAATCAAGCCAGCCTCTGCTCCTTTCGCTCTGTTCAGTGCATCAGAAAAGGTGTTGGGTCGTCCCGTGTTCACTAAAGTGAAGATATCCGGATTCAAACCATTTATGAATTGATCGGCAACTGCCTCATCATTCCCTGCTACGTGAGGTGCAAATCGAAGTAAAGACGAGAATTTGGCAACATACTCATCTATGTTCTATTGCCCCTGTCTCAAGTTGGCAAATTCGGCCCCTTTGTCTTTTCGATACGACACTGAAAAGAAACGTTGATAAAATTCATCCTTAAATACTTTCCAAGTAATATCAATACCTCGATGTTCTAAGGCTCGTTTCGCCATTAGCCACCAACTCTTGGCCACTTCTTGCAATTGATGCCCAATAAGCTTCACCCTACGTTCATCTGTATAGGCAAGTGATTCAAATAACATTTCTATATCATCCAACCAGCTTTCACAATCCACTGCATTTTCTGTGCCCTTCAAGGTAGGTGGATGGAATGATTGAAATCTCTTCAACAAAGTCTCCATCGGTGTCGCAGTCACTTCCATCTGAGTACCCGACGTACTACCCTGTTCTGGCACTTGACCTGCAGCTGGTTGTGATATTCTTCTAGGCGGCATATCTGATTATCAAACAGATTAGGATACAATCTATACAATCTGTCTCAGCCCTCCTCTGATCATATACCTCTGATCCATAATCGGTTCTGATTCAGTCTTTACAAGTACATGCTGTAAATCAACTCAGATACAATACAAAATATAATAGGGAAAGCATTAAATCATGCTAGCACATCAAAAGCAAGGAATAAGACTCGATCTACCCCGCTCATTCTATTCTATCTCAGTCTACAGAACCTACTGCTCTGATACCACCTGTTGTGGGGACCCGGGCTCTAACTCAATTCTTTTCGGGATTAATTGGATCTTTATTCAAAATGTGGGTCAAATTTTCGCTTTTTAACATTAATTCAAATGTAAATACTAAGCATAATATCTTTCTTTATTTAATTACAACACATATGATATACATGTCATGTTTTACTACAAACACATCACTAATGTTTAATACAAACCATAAACTACGAGTAGTACAAATCTAGTACAATATCACTAGTGATCTTCTGCGCCCGCAGTCACCACGCTATCTTGATCTCATCTCTGCCGTGACCCAGATCCTGCCCCACATGTTGTTATGCACACATACAGACATAACAACAGCCGGAAACTCCGGTGAGAACAAATCCCAGTATAAAACATGTATACATGCTGATACGAAATCATAAATCATGCATGAAAGCAATAACAATGGCTCCATAGTCTATGAAACCGATCTATCTAAACATGCAATTCAAATCAAATCATGTCTTGACTCGAATCGACTCTACTCTAGGGATCCCGATGTGAATAAGACGTCATTGTCTGTCACCTACCCTCCCAATCGGGGTAACTGTACGTCTTATTCCTAGACTTCGGTCATGTCTGTATCGAATGTCTACAATCGGAGTGAATCTGATCCGAACCGTCGATACCACCGAACATCTAGTTTGGCAAGTCTGCCAATGACTCTCCTATCTCAAAGGCTTGAATATAAATCTATAAACAAGACAGCATCCTATCAAGAGATTTGAATATAAATCTATAAACAAATCAAATTCATATCAAAAGATAAACAACAATTCTAGTATGTGATTTCGTTGGAAAACTCAAATTGAATCTCATTTGAGTTGTGTCTTCCCCAAACAAAACATGAATTATACCTTTCTTGTCGTTCGTAGCAGTCGAAGTCTCGTTGTCGAATCTATCAATATCAATCTGAAACGACATATTCAAGATGCATTCTATCAATCTCTAATCTCAATCAACACATATCCAATTTAATACTTGATCTCGGTACAATTTGACGGCATAACAACGTAATTTCTCGATACCGGTCAATCCATCTCTCAACATATACCACCAATTCATACTTCTCAACTCATAAGGATACACATACGGAGCAATATTCAATCTCGGTACGTTTTGGCGGCATAACGGCGTAGTTTCTCGGTACCGGTCAACTCAAACTTCAATAATCAGTAACCATAACTCATAATCCTCATCATAAACACATGATAGTACTCAAAATCTGCATATCTTAACACTAAGCATGCTGGAAATAGTAACAATAGCATACAATGTCCGTTCTTCGATCCGGTTACGAATATACGTTGCTTAAAATCTCAAGAACATATTATGGAGCTCAATTCATCATTCTCCCAACACATATATATCAAAACATGTTGAAAGTGAACAATACTTACATCCTTTTGTAGCTTTTGATGCCAGGAGCATAAATCTATGTTTGGATTGAAATTTGGTTGGTTGGATGTTGCACAATCTAATTTCTAAGACAAGATGAATACTTGAGCTTTCATGGAGTTCCTCTCGATTCTCATTCTGTTGAGGAAGAGTGAAGGAAAGACAACACACCTTATATGCATGTCCAAGGACACATGCTTTATTCTTCAATCAACACCTATGACCGCGGGTGGGGTAGTTCATGAACCGCGGCTGCGCTCAAGCTTCGGCAGTCCATCCAACTTTGCATAAACGTCGACCGCGGGTGCGCTACATATAAGACCGCGGGTGCGGTTACGTTTGAACCGCGGGTGCGGTGTCATTTCTGTAAATACTTTCCAATTCTCTGACCATCAACCGCGGTTGCACTCTTTCTTGGACCGCGGGTGCGGTGACCCTACTGTAAAAATGACTAACTTTTTGTCCATGCACCGCGGGTGCGGTGCTTCTCTAGGCGCGGGTGCAGTCCCTTTCTTCAAGCAACACTTCATCTTTTCATTTTATCCACATAAAATCTAGGGCATTACAGCGCATATGTGTGAGGTTCTCTGGACATCTCGCGCATGTGCGCGCTCCCCGTCGCGCATATGCGCCCACTTCTCTGGAGTTGACTTTAAACCCTCGCACAGCTCGCGCATATGCACGCACACCCACCGCGCATATGCGCGAGACCCTCTGCCCGTTTCGCGCATGTGCGCATCTCATGTCGCGCATGTGCGCAAAAGGCACTGTTCTCGCACTTATATCTTTTCATGCTGAATCAAATCGTGTCCCGATTAATCCTCTCATAATTATATCAAATTATAAATCAATAATTACAGATTACGAGGATTAAATTCTCGGGCATTACAAGACTTCTCCTCTTTCCACAATCTCTCGGAGGATGTGGTACTTTCTCAATACATGTTTGGACTTCTAATGAGACCTTTGCTCCTTTGCTTGAGCAATGGCTCCCGTGTTGTCACAAAACACCGGGACAGGAGCAACTCCATTAGGAATGACGCCCAACTCTTGGACGAAATTCCTTATCCAAACAGCCTCCTTTGCTGCAGCTGATGCAGCAATGTATTCTGCCTCAGTGGTGGAATCTGCTGTACTGTCTTGCTTGGAACTCTTCCAAGAGACATCAGCACCATTGAGCATGAATATGAACCCAGAGGTTGACTTTGAGTCATCGATACCGCTTTGGAAGCTAGAGTCGGTATAGCCTTCTAATTTCAGTTCTCCACCCCCATAGACCAAGAACAATTTATTGGTCCTTCTCAAATACTTGAGGATGTCTTTCACAGCTTTCCAATGTGGAAGACCAGGGTTTGATTGATATCTACTCACTACACTTAGTGCGAAAGCCACGTCAGGACGTGTAGATATCATCCCATACATGATACTACCAATTGCAGATGCATACGTAATTCGTTTCATCGCCGCTATCTCTGCATCAGTCTTGGGAGACATAGACTTGGATAAGGACACGCCATTACACATTGGTAGATGTCCTCTCTTGGACTCATCCATCGAGAACCTCTTCACGATGGTATCAATGTATGTGGACTGGGTGAGATCAAGCAATCTTCTTGATCTATCTCTATAGATCTGTATTCCCAATACAAAAGATGCTTAACCCAAGTCCTGCATCGAGAACTTACTCGCTAACCATATTTTAGTTTATTGCAACATTCCTACATCATTCCCAATGAGTAGAATGTCATCAACATAAAGCAATAGGAATGTCACAGCACTCCCACTGACCTTCTTATACACGCATGGTTCCTCAGGATTCTTAGTAAAACCAAACTCTTTTATTGTACTATCGAATCTAAGGTTCCAACTCCTAGATGCCTGCTTTAGACAATAAATAGATCTCGGAAGTTTGCATACCATATGCTCATTTCCGACAGATGTAAACCCTTCAGGTTGAGACATTTAAATCTCTTCCTTAATATCCCCATTAAGAAAGGCTGTCTTGACATCCATCTACCATATCTCTTAGTCATACCATGCAGCTATGGCTAGCAATATCCTTATAGACTTGAACATTGCAACTGGAGAGAAGGTTTCCTCAAAGCCAACTCTTTGTCTTTAATTATATCCTTTTGCCATCAATCGCGCCTTGAAGGTCAATACCTTCCCTTCCGCCCCATGTTTCCTCTTGTAAATCCATTTACACCCTATGGGAACAATTCCCTCAGGTGGATCCATGCGATTCCACATTTGGTTCAAATGCATGAAATTCATCTAATATTCCATTGCTTTAAGCCACTTGGATGAATCGGTATCAGATAACGCTTCCTTGAAGATCCTTGGATCACATCCCCATGGTTAGGCTCATCATGGCCCTCTTCAAGAAGCAGACCATACCTCATAGGTGGTCTCGAGACTCTCTCGGATCTTCTAGGAGCTTGTATCTCCTCTCTTGGCTCTTCGGGTGTGGTTTCTATAATTGTGGGTGTCTCTCAAACCTCTTCGAGTTCTATCATCTCCCCTTTTCTATCCAATAGAAATTTCTTTTCTAAAAAAGTTGCATTCCTAGAAACAAAAACCTTTGTTTCTTGGGGATGATAGAAATAATATCCAACTGAATTCCTTGGATATCCCACAAAGTAACATAAAATGGATCGACTATATAAATTTATCTCCTACTGCCTCCTTCACATAAGCAGGACACTCCCATATTCTAAGATAAGAATATTTGGGAGGCTTACCCATCCATATCTCATATGGTGTCTTATAAATTGCCTTTGAATGGACATTGTTCAACAACATTGCCGCTGTCTCAAGCGCATATCCCCAAAAGGATGGCAGCAACTCCATGAATCCCATCATAGACCGAACCATGTCCATCAAAGTCTGGTTACGATGCTCCGAAACACCATTCAACTATGGTGTAGCGGGCGGAGTCCACTGCGAGAGAATCCTATTCTCCCTAAGATACTCTTGGAACTCGGCACTCAAGTACTCACCACCTCGATCTGATCAAAGTGTCTTGATACTTCGTCCCAACTGTTTTTCTACTTCACTTCTGAATTCTTTGAATCTTTCAAAGGCTTCATACTTGTATTTCATCAAATACACATACCCATACCTCGAAAAGTCATCGGTAAAGGTGATGAAGTAGGCATGTCCATGCTTAGTGGTGATGCTAAGCGGACCGCACATATCGTTATGGATCAAATCCAATAACCCTTTGGCTCGCTCCACGTGGCCCTTAAAGGGAATTTTTGTCATATTTCCTTTTAGACAGGATTCACAAGTCGTGAGAGCATTAATATCAGACATATCAAACATGCCTACTCCCACTAGCTTGTTCATCCTTCTTAGGGAAATATGTCCTAATCGAGCATGCCACAATTGTGCCGAATTTAGAGTATCTTGTTTTCGCTTGTTTGTTGTTGTTATAGCTTTGACATTGTTTAGTGGAATATCATTCAATTTTAAGGTGTAGAGATCGTTTTCAAGTTCTCCAGTACCAATTAAACATTCATTCTTGTAAATGTTGCAAACACCTTGGCTAAATAAACAAGAAAATCCATCTTTATCAAGAATATAAATGGAAATAATGTTTTTCACCAATTCAGGTACAAACAAAACATCTCTTAACATTAACTTAAAATCATTGTTCAAATGCAAGCAAACATCTCCTACGGCCTTGGCAGCAACTTTTGCTCCATTGTCCATCCTCAAGAAGGTCTCACCTTCCCTAAGCCTTCTACTTCTTCCCATCACCTGCAAATCATTACAGAGATGTGAGCCACAGCCGGTATCCAATATCCAAGAAGTAGAGTTAATTGAAATGTTTACTTCAATATAGAACATACCGTTTCTAGAACTCTTCTGGGCAAGATATTCCCTGCAGTTACGCCTCCAATGTCCAGGCTTCTTGCAGTGATGACAAATGTCAGCAGTCTTGTCATCCTTCACTGGTATGGCTGCCACAGCGGGACTCAGAGTCTGCCTCTTCAAGGGAACGTTCTTCTTGGGACGTTGGAAAGAACGCTTCTTTCCCTTCCCACGTGGCTCGGTCTTCGTACCAGATGAAGAACCCACATAAAGAGCCGGCTTTTCTTTCTTGATGGTGGACTCAAAGGTCACAAGCATGTTCACCAACTACTCAAGGGTCGGCTCCATCTTGTTCATATTGAAATTCAACACGAAAGGATAAAACGAGCTAGGCAGTGACAAGAGCAACATGTCAGTGGTCAACTCCGAAGGCAACATCAGACCCATGCCAACGAGCTTGTCCACAAGCCCAATCATCTTCAGGCCATGCTCATGGACCGAGGCCCCATCTCGCATGCGCAAAATGATCAGCTCCTTGACGGTAGCATGCCTAAGAGGTTGAATCTGCTCACCAAAGAGCTCCTTGAGAAGCAAATGAATGTCAGCAGCATTATTTGCATCCTCAAAATGCCTCTGAAGCTCATCATTCATAGAAGCCTGCATATAAAATGTAACGCCCAAGATTTTTCTGTAATATGTTTGAGTTACTATGTATTATGAATAAGGGAATGGAAGAACAGACACGAAGAAGCGACGTGGCAATTTGAGTTTAGTTGAAAATATAGTGTTGGAGTAGAAAGACCAGCGCACCCGCAACAAAAGAGACAGTGCACCCGCGGTGGGTCTTCTGAAATTTTGGAGGTGATACAGTAGAGTCAGTGCACCTGCGCCATAAAAGTGACCGCACCGGCGGTGTTGGGACAGAGAAGGAAATGCACCCGCGGTCAAAAGTGCACCGCACCCACGGTCGTGTCTTCTGAATTTGTGGAAGTATAACAGTAGGCTCAGCGCACCCACGGTGCAGAGCTAGCGCACCTGCGGTGCGACGTGTTGAGCAAAGATTAAGCCATTTGCCCTCACCGTGCAAGATATATATAAAGTGTTTTCATTCCTTCATTCAGCAGGAAAGCACCGAGAGAACTTCAGAGAAAGCCTCCAAACTTCATTTCCTTTTAAACAATTGATTGTGAAAGATCTAGCCGTATGATTTTCAATCAGAGTTGAGATTCTTGTTCCTCTTGACAAGGGCTTCGAAAGGGTACATGTTTTATTACTTTCCAGCATGTTTTGATATGTATGTGTTGGAGAAATCAATATATATGCTTGATAGTATATGTTGTTGAGATGAAGGAGTACATATAGTTGGTACCGGATTAAGAAACGAATATGATATGCGAATTTTGTTCATTTCCAGCATGTATTGAATTAAGACGACACAGATTTCAGCATAGTACATTGTGTTCTTGAGGACTATGAGTTATTGTTATTGATTACTGATGTTTGAGTTGACCGGTATCGCGAGACTACGCCGTTATGCCGTCGAAAGTTATTGAAAGTGCATATTGATCTACACACATATCTTACTTTGAGTTGGAGATGGATAGGGTACATGATATACATGTTATTTCAGATTGGTATTGACGGAATTGAGATCGAGATTCCAAGACTTCGACTTGTTAAACCGAGACTACGACGAGAAAGGTATAATTCATGTTGATTCGGGAAGATACAACTCGAATTAGATTTGATTCGAGTTTCCCAAAATCACATACTAGATTTCTATACCTTGCTATGCCTGTGCTTTATCTTGATTTATTTACACGCATTGAGATAGGAGAGTCATTGGCAGATTTGCCGAAATTTCTAGATGTTCGGTGGTATCGAAGCATAGGAGAAGATTGATCCGATTGTAGATATTCGATACAGACAGGACCGAAGTCTAAGAATAAGACGTACCACCACCACGATTGGGATGGTAGGTGGGAGACTTGTTACGACTTATTCACACCGGGATCCCTAGATTTAGATACGAGTCGAGTCAAAGATATGAGTTTGACATAAGTTGCATGCTTATTTTGATTATGTTTCATAGACTGGGGAACATATTGCTATTGATTGTATGTTCATGATTTATATTGTGTATATGCATGTATAACATGTTTTATACTGGGATTTGTTCTCACCAGAGTTTCCAGCTGTTGTTGTGTCTGTATGTGTGCATGACAACAGGTGGGGCGGGATCAGAGTCGAGACAAAAATGAGAGATCGAGATAGCGTGGTGATCACGGGCGTATCAGATGAACTAGTAGTGTTTACATTTGATATGTAGTGTGTTATAAACTCTAGTTTGTATGATTGTAATGGAACAAGACATGTACTTACTTTGTTGAAAATAAAATATAGGTATCATTTGTGTATGATTTATATACACTTGTTCATGTTGTTAAAAGAAATTTTTTTTATGACCTATTAAAAGAAATTTTTTTTATGACCTACATTTTCTAGCAAAGATCCAATTAATCCCAAAGATATTCGAGTTAGAGCCCGGGTCCCCACAACAGGTGGTATCAGAGCCATATGTTCTTTAGACTGGAATAGAACTGAATGAGCGGGGTAGATCGAGTCGTCTTCCTTTCTATTATTGTGCTAGCATGATTTATTGCTTTCCCTATTACGTGTAGTATTGTTATCTGAGTTGATTACAACATGTAATTGTAAAGACTGAATCAGAACCGATTCAGGATCAGAGGTATATGATCAGAGGAGGACTGAGACAGATTGTATAGATTGTATACTAATCCGTTTGATAATCAGATATGCCTCCTCGACGAGTACCGCAACCAGTAGCAGGTCGAGCACCAGAACAGGGCAGTACTTCCAATGATCGGATGGATGTGACCACTACACCGATGGAGACTTTGCTGAAAAGGTTTCAGTTGTTTCGACCACCGACACTGAAGTGCACATAAAGTTCAGTTGAGTGTGAAAGTTGGCTCGATGACATCGAGATGCTATTTGAATCTCTTGACTACACCGACGAGCGACGAGTTAAACTTATTGGACATCAACTGCAAGAAGTTGAAAAGAACTGGTGGCTTACCACGAAGAACGCATTGGAGCATCGTGGCACAGAAATCACTTGGAAAATCTTTAAAGCAGAGTTCTATAAACGCTTCTTTCCCGTGTCCTACCGAAAAGATAAAGGTGCCGAGTTTGCCAGTTTGAGACAGGGACAACTGAACATTGAAGAATATGTGGCAAAGTTTTCGACATTGCTTCGATTTGCTCTTCACGTTGTAGAAAATGATGAGGCCATTGCATATCAGTTTATCAATGGCTTAAATCCCGATATTTTTACCTTGGTAAATACCGGTAGACCCAACAACTTTGCTGATGCATTGAACCGTGCCAAGGGGGCAGAAGCTGGATTGCTTAGGCAACGAAGCACTTCTTATGTCGCTCCGACTCCTAGACCGCCACCACCCTCAGTTCAACCCCCTCCCAGATTTGAGAGCGGTGGTAGCAGTAGCGGGAGGAAAGACCAGTTGAAAGCAAAGGGACAAACAGTTCAAGAGATCAGGGAGCAGTTCATCGAGCTCCAGTGGATCACGACAGAGAGGTCCTGGTCAGAGTACAGAGTATACAGGTGTGTATTGCAGTTCTTGTAGAGGCCGACATGCCACTGAGCAGTGTCAGGGTGTGATGGGTCGCTGCAATATCTGCAAACAGCAAGGACACTTCGCCAGAGTCTGTCCACAGAAAGGGGTACAACAAGCTCAGAGTGTAGGAACATCTGGTTCAGTAACCCAGCATGAGAGGCAAGCTTCATCTGTTCATTACTTTCAGCCAATACCTACACTGACCCAGCCTCGAGCCAGAGGTAGCCAGACAGTGAGCCAACCTCCCAGACAGTAGGCTCGAGTTTTTGCACTGACAGAAGAGCAGGCCCAAGATGCACCAGACGATGTGATCACAGGTAACTGTTTTCTTTGCTGTTATCCTGCTTATGTATTGATAGATACAGGTGCATTTCATACCTTCATTTATGAGCGCTTTGCATTGATGCATGCTTTACCTGTCGAGTCTGTAACGCCCCGAAAATTTTAAAGTCCACGCAAACCACGTGCATGGAAATTATTAAATTCCTTGTGCATTTCAATTAATTGTTTTAATTGCATAAATTAATTATGTTGTGCATACTTGCATATTTAAATTTTATTTTCTACATGATTGCATTAAAATGTATTTTAAAAGGTATTCGAGTTGCGATCGAGGAACGGAGACCGATGGCTGAAAAAAAATAGAAAATGTTTTTATTGGTTATATGTTTTTAATTATTTAAAATATGGGTGATGCTTTTTCTTATTTTTGAAAATATGGGGTTTTGTGGTGATTTTATACGCCGGGACGTAAATTTTATCGGGGTTGGTTTTTCAACAAAAATTCAAACGTTTTGGCAACCCGGCTAATAAATTCACAAACTTATTTAAACAAAACTATTATCATATTTTAACTAAATCCTAATTAAACACTTATGGGCCTAATTATATGCTTAATGGTACTAAGCCTAATTAGTGATTAATTAGCTATTATTTAAAGTTAAACCCCACCCCATAATCCCTAGAAACACACGCTCACCTCCCCCAATTATACAATCAAAACTCTCCCCTTCCCCACAAACCACACCACACATTAATTTTCTAGGGAAGCCACTAAAATATTGAGGAAAATTCAGCAAGCCTCTCCGTCGTCGTCCCTCGAATCGCTGCAACGTTTTCGTGCATATTATACGTAAAGGCACGCCATATTCTCCTTTTACTCATCTTTCGCACCATATTGTTTGTTTGATACATGATTGCATGCAAAACATGATACAACTTTTATATTTTCGTTTTTATGGTTATACATGCACAAAACTAGTGTTTTCATCTTTTAAAACTCCTCATAATGATGCACAAAGGGGCTGCCATGGTAGGAGGTACTTGAAGAGATATTTTTTCACATGTTTAAGGGTCCCTAGGTGTATGTTTAAGGGCTGAAAAAAATAGGGAAGGAATAAAAACGAAAATAGACTCCTTAAGAGAAAGGACTCTTCGACTAGGAGTCTTTGAGGGTTACGGCTGCTAGCTGCGGTTAGCGAGGGTCCAGTAGACTTAAGTGGGCTGCATAGGAAGGATGGGTAGAGGCTGGACATGGTGGTTAAGGGCTAGAGGCGAAGCTAGTCTTGGTTCGAATCATATTAGGACTAGGACTCTTGTGCAGAAAAATTCAGTAGCTTTCTAGGCATATTCAAGGGACTTAATGGGCTGGAATTTGGTCGGATATGGGTTAGTTAGGTGTTATTATGCTTTGGTTCAAGTTTGGTAATGTTTGGTTAAGTTTCGAGTCCATACGAGTCAAAACTAGGAAGTACGTCTAAGTTTAAAAACGAATAGGAAAACACCTAGATTTAAGCTTAATAAAATTATGAAAAATTATATTTAAGTTTAATAATTATTAGAAGTCTAAGTTTTGAATTTGGGAATTTTATATTAAGGTTTGGTTTAATTCGGGATTAAAACGTGTTAATATGTCTTATTTAAAGATTTAATTAAAAGTCCTCGATTTAAGCTAAATAAAAATATGGAAAAATTCATGTAGGCTTAAATAATTATTTGGGACATGTTAGATTCAATGGAATTAAGAAAAAGTCAAAAACGCAAAATGTCACGTCCAGGGGTAAAACAATCTTTTTACATCGTAAAATTAGTAAACGTCATGGCATTGCCCTAAATGCTGTTTTTATGATATTATGATTATTTTTAAATGTTTATGATGTATCCATGATTAAATAATGATTTTTAAAATGTCTATTTGATTTTTATGATTTATGGAAGACATTTAAAATACATGTTGCATGCTTGGTTTCAAAATGAAAAATGCAAATATTATTCACGATTTTTCTAAAGTGATGTGAAAGAAAAATGTTGAAGGAAGTGAAGTGGTTGTGACTAATTCGTTAATGATGGCGACGTCGTGAGGGTGATGGTCCTAGTGGGAGCCTGGCGATCGTGTTTTCATTATTGTGAATATGAGGTTATGAGGATATGAGGTTTGAGGTAAGAATGAGAATGTCGTGAGGGGAGAAGGCCCCAGAGGGAGCCCATTTATGGGAGAAGGCCCCAGAGGGAGCCCCGACGATCGTATTTCTATTCGATCATGATAGGCAAGGCCCAGTTGACCGGTGAGAGTGTTGCTGGTGTCCCCCGCCGCCCAGTACTGAGGTTTCACGTAGATGGATCCATCGTCATGTCATGTCATGTCAGGAAAGTCACAATTAACGATCTGAATTCAACAAAGGAAAAAAAAAGAAAATGTTCATGATTATGTTTAAGGTTTTATGTCATGTCATGTAGAGGAAAAGGAAATTCATGTTTGCATATCATGAAAATGTTTATATTTAAAGTTTTATGCCTCATGAAAATGTTTACAAAAATGTTTATGTTTATGCATCTTCATGAAAACGATATTTTAAGTACAAGTATTTTTCACCGTTATATGTTGACTGTATTACGTATTACTCGTTATAAAGATTATGGTTTTTTGAGTCTTTAGACTCACTAGGTGTGATGGATGCAGGTGGTATTGAGGGAGGACTTGATGAGTGATTTGACTGGACTGAAGGCGCACACAACCCGAGGACCAGCGCTTCTACTTTTTCCGCATTATGACTTTTGACTCATGCTTTATGATTAAAGATTTTTAAGATTATTTATTTATGCATTTGAGAGATTTTTGAGAGGTTTAGTATGGGCTATTCTTTTCAAATTATTGCTTTTTAGGTTTAGTAAAACAGTAGACGATTTTACTTTATGTCTATTTCACTTGAATTTTTAAATACTAGTTGGTTGAGGTTTTGTTCTAGAAGGGCAAAATATTTTATTAAAATATTTTAATAGTTGGCCGAAATTAAAAAAATAAAATTTCTAGTACTTTTAAAGCAATAAAAAGAGCAGACGTTTCAGAGTCATTATCTGCTCTAGTGTCTATTTCTTCTCCGTTGGGAAGTGGTCTTATATCCGTGACTTCGGTTAGACATTGTATGCTACAGTTCGAGGGTCATGAGATTGACTTAGACTGCATTGTACTTGGATTGTCTGATTTTGATTGTATTGTTGGGATCGATATGTTAACCAAGTACAGAGCCACTGTAGATTATTTCAGAAGATTGTCAGATTCAGACCAGAAATGGCTGATGAGTGAAAATTCTACGGTAAGGGTTCCAGAGCTCGGATTCCCTTGATATCTATGTTGTCTATGAGTCGATTGTTGCAGAAAAGAGCAAAAGGGTTCCTTGTATATTCAGTAGATCTATTGAAATCAAGCCCAGCATTGGCAGATCTTCCAGTGGTATGCGAGTTTGCGGATGTGTTCCCAGATGAGATCCCAGGGTTACCCCCAGTCCGAGAGGTAGATTTCAGTATTGATCTTCTACCAGGTACCGTTCGTATATCTCGAGCTCCCTATAGAATGGCACCTATTGACTTGAAAGAATTGAAGGAACAGCTCGAAGATTTATTGGCCAAGGGTTACATTAGACCGAGTATGTCTCCTTGGGGTGCTCCGGTACTGTTTGTTCGGAAGAAAGATGGTTCGATGAGACTTTGCATCGATTATCGACAATTGAATAAAGCGACAGTAAAGAACAAATATCCCTTGCCTCACATCGACGATTTATTTGATTAGTTGCAGGGATCCTCTGTCTATTCAAAGATTGATTTGATATCGGGATATCACCAGTTGAGAGTCCGAGATGTTGATATACCGAAGACAGCGTTTCGAACCAGGTATGGACATTACGAGTTTATTGTCATGCCTTTCGGTTTAACGAATGCTCCAACGGTGTTTATGGGATTGATGAATCGTATCTTTCAGAAGTATCCGGATGAGTTTGTTATTGTTTTTATTGATGATATTTTGGTTTATTCCAAGAATATGATTGAGCATGCCGAACATTTAAGAACTGTGTTGCAAACACTGAGAAATGAGAAATTATATGCGAAACTGTCAAAATGTGAGTTCTGGCTGAGACAGGTTGTCTTTTTGGGGCATATCATATCTGGAGATGGTATTTCTGTTGATCCAAGTAAAATTGAAGTTGTGATTAGTTGGCCTAGACTGACTTCTGTACCAAAGATACGCAGTTTCATGGGTTTGGAAGGGTACTATCGACGATTCATTAAAGATTTCTCCAGTATTGCAAAGTCGATTACCCAATTGACACAGAAGAATGCGCCATTTGTGTGGTCTGAAGCCTGTGAGTCTAGCTTCTTGGAGTTAAAGAGACGATTGACTAGTGCTCCTGTATTGACTATCCCTTCAGGTACTGGTGATTTCGTAGCATATTGTGATGCATCTCACAGAGGGCTAGGATGTATTCTTATGCAGCGAGGACATGTGATTGCATATGCCTCGAGACAGTTGAAGCCACACGAGACTCGTTACCCAATTCATGATCTTGAATTGGCGGCCATTGTGTTAGCACTGAAGATATGGCGACACTATCTCTACGGCGAGAAATTTGAAATCTACTCTGATCACAAAAGCCTGAAGTATCTGTTTTCTCAGTCAGAGTTGAATATGAGACAGCGAAGATGGCTTGATCTACTGAAAGACTTTGATTTCGAGATCAAATATTATCAAGGGAAGTCAAATGCAGCAGCGGATGCCTTGAGTTGAAAGGTATGTTCTTTATCCTTATCGACGATAGGTGTATCGAATTTGATTGAAGATTGCTGTTTGTCTGGACTAGCATTTGATACAGATAGTAGACCATTACGATTGGCTACGATTCAAATGGAACCAGACTTGATTGTTCGCATTAAAGAAAAACAGAAAAATGACCAGAATGTTCAGAAGTCAATTGCGATCGTCAGAGCAGGACATCATTCACAGTATCAGGTACATGATCATGTTTTGTATGTGAATAACGGTCTTGTAGTGCCAGATGTTTCAGATTTGAGACAACAGATTTTATCTGAAGCGCACTGTAGTCGGTTTAGTATTCATCCTTGTGGCAGAAACATGTACAACGATTTAAAGATGCAAGTTTTGGTGGAAAAAGATTAAATCAGACATTGCAGAGTTTGTATCAAAGTGCCTGAACTGCCAACAGGTGAAGGCCGAGAGGAAGAAACCCGGAGGTTTACTTCAGAGTCTATCTATTCCTGAATGGAAATGGTATCACATTTCCATGGATTTTGTTACGAAGTTACCACGATCATCCCGGGGCTGTGATGCGATTTGGGTCGTGATTGACAGATTGACCAAATCAGCATGCTTTATTCCGTTCAGAATGACGTACCGATACGATTAGATGGCAGAGATATATGTCCGAGAGGTAGTCAGATTGCATGGTGTGCCAAAATCTATCATATCAGATCGTGATCCCCGATTCACTTCACATTTTTGGCACAGTTTGCAGCAGGCTTTAGGTACAACATTGCACCTGAGTACTGCTTACCATCCCCAGACAGACGGACAGTCAGAGCGGACTATCCAGATATTAGAGGATATGCTGAGAGCTGTAGTGCTAGATTTTGGCACTAGTTGGCAAGATTCACTACCACTTTGTGAATTCTCGTACAACAACAGCTATCAAAAGAGCATCAAGATGGCACCGTTTGAAGCTTTATACGGAAAGAAGTGCAGATCTCCGCTGTATTGGGATGACATCTCTGAGGTAACAGAATTGGGGCCTGATATGATTCGTGAAATGACAGAGAAAGTGAAGATCATCCAGAAAAGAATGAAGACATCACAAGATAGACAAGCAAAATATGCGAACATCAGACGTAGACCGCTAGTGTTTGAGTAGGGAGACAGAGTATTTTTGAAGATTTTCTCCATTCAAAGGCGTTGTCAGATTCGGCAAACGTGGAAAGTTGTCTCGTAGATATATCGGTCCGTACGAAATTCTTGAGAAGATTGGTGAATCGTGCATATCGACTTGCTCTTCCTCCTTCTCTATCTGGGATACATGATGTTTTTCATGTATCGATGCTGCATAGATATATGCCTGATGTTTCTCATGTTATTCATCCTGATGAAGCCGAGCTTGGCGACACTTTGAGTTATATTGAACATCAAATCCAGATTCTTGATTGGAAAGAAAAACAAGTCAGAACGAAGATCATTCCGCTAGTGAAAGTCCAGTGGTGTCGTCATGGCACTGAAGAAGCGACTTGGGAGACAGAATCAGAGATGAGACAGAGATATCTAGAGTTATTTCCCTGATGTGAGTATTTATTTAGCTTTTGATTATATTGCTTCTTTTACCAGCTTTAATTGATTGCATGCGAGTTCGAGGACGAACTCATATCTAAGAGGGGGAGAAATGTAACCCCCAAGATTTTTGTGTAATACGTTTGAGTTACTATGTATTATGAATAAGGGAATGGAAGAACAGACACGAAGAAGCGACGTGGCAATTTGAGTTTAGTTGCAAAGTATAGTGTTGGAGTAGAAAGACCAGCGCACCCGCAGCAAAAGACCAGCGCACCCGCGGTGGGTCTTCTGAAATTTTGGAGGTGATACAGTAGAGTCATTGCACCTGCGCCATAAAAGTGACCGCACCGGCGGTGCTGGGACAGAGAAGGCAACGCACCCGCGGTCAAAAGTGCACCGCACCCGCGGTCGTGTCTTCTGAATTTGTGGAAGTATTACAGTAGGCTCAGCGCACCCGCGGTGCAGAGCTAGCGCACCTGCGGTGCGACGTGTTGAGCAAAGATTAAGCCATTTGCCCTCACCATGCAAGATATATATATAAAGTGTTTTCATTCCTTCATTCAGCAGGAAAGCACCGAGAGAACTTCAGAGAAAGCATCAAAACTTCATTTCCTTTTAGACAATTGATTATGAAAGATCTAGCCGTACGATTTTCAATCAGAGTTGAGATTCTTGTTCCTCTTGACAAGGGCTTCGAAAGGGTACATGTTTTATTACTTTCCAGCATGTTTTGATATGTATGTGTTGGAGAAATCAATATATATGCTTGATAGTATATGTTGTTGAGATGAAGGAGTACATATAGTTGGTACCGGATTAAGAAACGAATATGATATGCGAATTTTGTTCATTTCCAGCATGTATTGAATTAAGATGACCCAGATTTCAGCATAGTAAATTGTGTTCTTGAGGACTATGAGTTATTGTTATTGATTACTAAAGTTTGAGTTGACTGGTATCGCGAGATTACGCCGTTATGCCGTCGAAAGTTATTGAAAGTGCATATTGATCTACACACATATCTTACTTTGAGTTGGAGATGGATAGGGTACATGATATACATGTTATTTCAGATTGGTATTGACGGAGTTGAGATCGAGATTCCAAGACTTCGACTTGTTAAACCGAGACTACGACGAGAAAGGTATAATTCATGTTGATTCGGGAAGATACAACTCGAATTAGATTTGATTCGAGTTTCCCAAAATCACATACTAGATTTCTATACCTTGCTATGCCTGTGCTTTATCTTGATTTATTTACACGCATTGAGATAGGAGAGTCTTTGGCAGATTTTCCAAAATTTCTAGATGTTCAGTGGTATCGAAGCATAGGAGAAGATCGACTCCGATTGTAGATATTCGATACAGACAGGACCAAAGTCTAGGAATAAGACGTACCGCCACCACGATTGGGACAGACAGTAGGTGGTAGACTTGTTACGTCTTATTCACACCGGGATTCCTAGATTTAGATACGAGTCGAGTCAAAGATATGAGTTTGACTTAAGTTGCATGCTTATTTTGATTATGTATCATAGACTGGGGAACATATTGCTATTGATTGTATATTCATGATTTATATTGTGTATATGCATGTATAACATGTTTTATACTGGGATTTGTTCTCACCGGAGTTTTCGGCTGTTGTTGTGTCTGTATGTGTGCATGACAACAGGTGGGCAGGATCAGGGTCGAGACAAAAATGAGAGATCGAGATAGCGTGGTGATCACGGGCGTATCAGATGAACTAGTAGTGTTTACATTTGATATGTAGTGTGTTATAAATTCTAGTTTGTATGATTGTAATGGAACAAGACATGTACCTACTTTGTTGAAAATAAAATAAAGGTATCATTTGTGTGATTTATATACACTTGTACATGTTGTTAAAAGAAATTATTTTTATGACCCACATTTTCTAGCAAAGATCCAATTAATCCCAAAGATAGTCGAGTTAGAGCCTGGGTCCCCACATAAAACCTGGCTTTCAAGTCATGGTCACACCAATCTTTGTAAGTCTGCAATTCCACTGGAGTGCAGCTACTCGGAGCCTCAACAGGGGGCGACTCAGTCAGTGTATATGCTATCTTTTCTGAATTCAAGACGATCTTTAGGTTTCTTAGCCAAGTGAGGTAATTGGTTCCGGTTAATATGTGTTTTTCGAGTATTGCAGATAGCGGATTGCGAATCGAAGACATTGTCAAAAATTGTAATGAAAAGTAAAACAGATAAATGTTAATGACTATTTTAAAATATTTAGTAAGATATAAAGTATGGACTTTTACTTTATAAATTTTCTCTCCCACTGTTTTGAATTTTTCACTACCCTCTAGTGAAAACGGGAAACTTCTTTCCTTAATAGGTACGCAAGGTCCAATTAGCGAATTATGATCCCGAATAATATCAGCAAATCATAATTCCTAAAAGGTAGTTTCCAATTGCATCACCATGCAACTCTTACGTAAACTTTTGTCTCACATTTGATTAGGACCCAATAATATGACGTCGTTCATCTTTACGTGTCAAGCCTTACCCATCGATGTTGAACCTTAATGGACGGTCGCCATGAGTTCCTTCAATAATATGAGCCGAAATCATTGGAGTTCCATGTAGTTCACATCACCATGTCAATGAATGTCACAGCTTTCCGGCACCCAGGGCCCCCCCAATAATATGAGCCGAGCCCCGAGCACGGGTAGCGTTCATTAGTGCACCCATTGTCGGTGGAAGACATGGAAATTATAAACAACTTTATAATTCCTCCTTTCGGGGTTGATATTAATTTTGAATCTTATTCTGAGGATTTTTAATTTTGAAAGGTCTCATCATTAATTTTATTTAAAAACTCGCCATGTTTGATCGTATGTTTGTCGGATTCATGCAACGTTGTTATTATCATAATAATTACGCACATACTCATTATTTATAACATATCATGCATATATTATAAACAGTAAACAAAACAAGGATGATGGGCGGCCCCAAAACTAATGGCCCGTATGAGCTAAGCACGTGCCTAGGTCCAATCCTAGGGAAATGCATGGGATGCAAATGCAACTATTATATAAGCTTCCAATATTTACATGTCTTCGATCTTCATAATCATCAAGGCCACCATCTTCCAATCTTGATCTTCCACTATTCTAATATTTACAAATAAATATCCATGGCAAATAGGGATACATCTTATAGGGTGTGAACGGGCCATAAACCAAGCCCACTTTATAAATTAATAATTATTACAATCATTGAACACAAAATATCCTAGCATACACCTAGCAAATTGGGCTTGGGCTTTTGATAATCCTTCATGTATAATATCACATATCATACACCATCAATTAATTATCACAATAATTAATTGATCCAATATTATATATCTTGATCCAATCACTAACCGCCATGATTATAAACTAAATTAACAAAGTATACAAACTCATTTGTCTACTTTCTAATTAATTTATTTATAACCGAATTTCTTGTAAATCACAATTTACTATAAATAATTAAAGTTCAACTTCAATTATTTATTTCATGAGAAAATATGTACAACTTTTGTGGATTTAAACTTAAGGGCCCAAAAAATCATTTTTCACAAAAAACATTTTGGCCCATTTAAATTAACAAATTGTATTAGCCATCTAATGGCCCAACAACTTCAAGGCCCATGACACTTTGATATTCTAAAACATTTTTGGAAACCCTAGTCGTCATCGCCGTCGCCGATGCTCCATCGCCAGGATTCGGCCAACTTTAAAAAAATTTATTTATTTTATTTAAAAACAAGGGGCTGTTCGGGCAGCAACTTACTGCCCAAAAACACCCCAAAAATCGGCCCTCGATTTGTTGTTTTGGTTGTCTCATGCAGTTAGAAAATGACCTCAACATAATATCATGTATATGCTACACAAAATAGAATCTTTGCTCATGATACCACTTGAAAGAGGATCAATTAAAGTGCCCGAATGCGCAACGGAAGTTTCAAAATTGTTTTTCAAGAAAAGTCGAGCACCTCTACTAAGTGTGTAGCAAATACAAAAACACGAAATGACATTCATAGGGTGTTTTTAAGATTTTACCTATCAATCACAAGGATTGATGTTATGGCTCCAACTAAGGTGTAAACACCTTAGCTCTTGATGGATGACAATCTACAAGCCTCCTTACTTCAAAAATTAGGCCCACCACCAACTAGCTATAACCCTCTTATTTTGCACTAGAAAAATAAAAGGATTTTTCAAAGAGAAGTGTTTTCTTTCCTCAACAATTGAAGGAGAAAAATGAGAGAAAAATTAAGGAGAGAAATCCTTGAAAATTTCGGCCAAGTAGAAGGGTAGGAGAGAAGGGAGAACTTTCTTGGTCATTGAAAAAGTGATAAAGGTGCATGAGCATGTCATGCAATTTTTTAATGAAAAAGTAATCCCCAACTCTTCACCTCCCTAGCATGCTTTTTAAGTGGGCTTGTAAAATTTACAAAGCCCATGGATTTTATTTAAATGTCTCAAACACATTTGAGTTCATTTAAAACTTTACTTGATTTTATTCAAGCCCACTAGTTTAATAATTATTTCTAATTGAGCTCTACAAGGCCCAATGTTATTTAATTAATTCAACACTAGAATTAATTTAATTATATGGACTCTACTAGGCCCATTAGTGTTTAATTAATTCAACACTTGAATTAATCTAATTTAGTCCATAATAATGTTTATGAAAATCACAATTTTCAAATACATTATTTGTTTGGCCAACTTTTAATTTTAAGAACACTTCCTCAAATTAAAATTTACATTCTCCTCATAGAAGTCATACTTATATTTTATTTACGCTTATAAACTCCTTTATAAGCCGTTCAACACATTGAACTATTTTACGTCTCAACGGGATCTAGAAAGCTAGCACTTGTGTGGCCCTCAATGGATTCATTGATACAACTAGCCGTGGGTTCACATCTCCATAGTGATTAGGACTAAACATGTTCTTATACAAGCATACCCCAATTGCTCCATTCTTATTTATCAACTCCTTGATAACAAGAACGTCAGAACTAAAGTCTGATAGTACCCAACCAATCATGTTAAACGCCTAGCAGCATTGCTTACATGATTCCCTAGGTATCAAATGATAGTGCCTGCAAGAACCAATTCAATTATGGTTAGCGTACAGTACGGTCCCTTTAACTCATATATCCCGACCGATTCGACAACCATTGGTATATCGAGAGTTGTCAATGAATCGATACTATGTGCCATGTCGTAGTTGCATCGATGGTGTAATCTATGAAACCACTTTCATAATTACCACATCATGTCGTAGTTGCATCGATGGTGTAATCTATGAAACCACTTTCATAATTACCACCATACTCTAATCAAAGATTTCATACTACATACACATGAGTTCACATAGGATATCCATACCCGAAGGTAAGCGGTGAATCCCCGACTACAATGAATCGACTCCTATATGTTTCGACAAAACACCCAACCTTGCCACCTGATGACCCCATTAGAGTCGGTAAACAACTCAAAGTACAATGCTAGCATATAGAGTCTCAATGTTGTCCTGAGTCATAAGAACTAATGGTGTACAACCATAAACTAGGACGTTTCCACTCGATAAGTTAGAACCACTTGGAAAGTCCTTTATGGAGGGTTGTTCAACACTCTACCAGGAGCACCTATCTGCATGCTTGGACATCACATTGTCCCCTACCAATGAAACATTGTGGGGACCCAGGCTCTAACTCAATTATCTTTGGGATTAAGTGGATCTTTGCTAGAAACTGGGTCATAAAAAAATTTATTTTAAACATTATAAATTATTCTATATGATCATACAGATGTGATAACTCTATTTATTTCATTAAAAGAAGTACATGTCTTGTTCCATTTCATTTATACAACTAGTGTAGGTAACAAACTACATGTCACATGTAGAACATCTAGTTGTCTTCTACGCCCGAAATCACCACGCTATCCAATCTCAGTCACGCTCTCCTTGACCATGATCCTGTCCCTGTTCCACCTGTTGTCATGCACACATACAGACACAACAACAGCCGGATACTCCGGTGAGAACAAATCCCAATATAAAACATGTATACATGCATGTCATACAATTAAATACAAAATCATAACACATGAATCAGTATTTATGACACATTAGTGAATACAGATAAAACTCTTCAACTCTTATTCTTTGACTCAACTTATATATAAGTCTAGGGATCCCGGTGTGAATAAGACGTAACAATCTCCCACCTACGCTCTCAATCGTGGTGGCGGTACGTCTTATTCTCGGACTTCGGTCCTCTCTATATCGAATATCTACAATAGGAGTCGATTTTCTCCTACGTACATTCGACATCACCGAACATCCGGTATCTTGGCATATATGCCAACGACTCACCTATCTCATGTGCATTGCTACAACTCTATAGACAAGGCATAACGATATCAATTATAAACAATCTAGTATGTGATTTTGGGAAATTCAAATTGGATCTAATTCGAGTTGTGTCTTTTCGAATCAACATTGAATTATACCTTTTGTGTCGTAGTCTCGGTTTGAACAAGTAGAAGTCTTGAAATCTCGATATCAAATCTGTCAATACCAATCTGAATTAACATATACATAATTTACTAGATCAACTTCTAACTCAAAGGAATACATATACGGATCAATATTCAATCTAGGTACATTTCGACGGCATAACGGCGTAATCTCGCGATACCGATCAATTCAAATATCAATACTCAATAATAATAACTCATAATCCTCATCATAACACATTATAATCTTGCAACTCTGCATAATCCTATTCAACTAATGCTGAAATCTGCATATTCCAAACTCAAGACATGCTGGAAAATGAACAAAATCACATATCATATCCGTTCTTGAATCCGGTGTCAAATATATATACTCCATCATCTCAACAACATATATTATCAAGCTTATATTGATTTCTCCCACACATAAATATCAAACATGCTGGAAAGTAATAAATATATATACCCTTTCGAAGCTCTTGTCAAGAGGATTAAGAATCTCAACTCGGATCGATAATTGGACGGCTAGATCTTTCACAATTCAAAATCTAAGCTATGATGAGACTTGAGGACTTCTGAATGTTTCTCTCGGTGCTTTTGGCTACAAAGTGAGGGAGAAGGAAGTGATTACATGTTAAATGCATGGGGAAGACATGTGGCTTATTCTTCATTCTGCACGTCTCGCGCATATGCGTGACCACCACCGGCGCATATGCGCGAGACCTACTGTCTCGGCACATTGGTAAGTCAGCCCCTCGCGCATATGCGCGCCTCATCTCGCGTATATGCACGGGGTCTTCTGGACTCCGCGCACATGTGCGCGTTCATCTTCCGTGAATGTGCGCTGTCTCGCGCGTATGCGCGCCCTTCTCCGCGCATGTGCGCCATTTGTTCTGTCCTCCACATTATAATTCATACTCTTCCATGGCTTTTACTCCACTTCATCAATTCATGCAATAATAGGTTTTGATCACCAACTTAAATTTTTGGGCGTTACAATTCTTTCCCTCTAAGACATGATTTCTTCCTCGAAATCGTAGGCAACCTATCACATGAGATAATCACTATAGACAATATAACATAAGTCAAATAGGAACTTACATTACTGAAACAACTCTGGGAACTTCTGTCTCATATCTGATTCAGTCTCCCAAGTAGCTTCTTCGATGCCATGACGACTCCATTGAACTTTCACCAGTGGAATAGTCTTCGTTCTGAGTTGTTTGTCCTTCCTATCAATAATCTGAATTGGTTGCTCAAAATAACTCAAAGTTTCATCGAGTTCTGCCTCGTCAGGCTGAAGAATATGAGAAGTATCTGGCAGATATTTCCTCAGCATCGACACATGAAAAATGTCATGTATCGCGGATAGAGAAGGAGGAAGAGCAAGTCGATATGAATGATCACCAATCTTCTCAAGAATCTCGTACGGACCGATATATCTAGGAGACAATTTCCCACGTTTGCCAAACCTGACAATGCCTCTGAAAGGATAAATCTTCAAAAATACTCCGTCTCCCTGTTCAAATACTAACGGCCGACGACGTACATTCGCATACTTGGCTTGTATATCCTGTGCCGTCTTCGTTCTTTTCTGGATCAGTTTTATTTTTCAGTCATCTCTCGGATCATATCAGGCCCAAGTTCTGGTACTTCAGATATATCATCCCAATACAGAGGAGATCTGCACTTCTTGCCATATAATGCTTCAAACGGTTCCATCTCGATGCTTGTTTGATAGCTGTTGTTGTACGAGAATTCACAAAGTGGTAGTCTTGCCAACTAGTGCCAAAATCTAACACTACAGCTCTCAGCATATCCTCTAGTGTCTGGATAGTCGGCTCTGACTGTCCATCGGTCTGAGGATGATATGCAGTACTCAGGTGCAATGCCGTACCTAAAGCATGCTGTAAACTGTGCCAGAAATGTGAAGTGAATCGGGGATCACGATCTGATATGATAGATTTCGGCACACCATCCAATCTGACCACCTCTCTGACATATATCTCTGCCATCTGATCATGTCGGTAAGTCATTCTGTACGGAATAAAGCATGCTGATTTGGTCAATCTGTCAATCACGACCCAAATCGCATCACAACCCCGGGATGATCGTGGTAATTTCTTGATAAAATTCATGGAAATGTGATCCCATTTCCATTTAGGAATAGATAAGCTCTGAAGTAAACCTCCGGGTTTCTTTCTTTCTGCTTTAACCTGTTGGCAATTCGAACATCTAGACACAAACTCTGCAATGTCTGATTTCATCTGTTTCCACCAAAACTGTTTCTTTAGATCATTGTACATCTTTCTGCCACCAGGATGAATACTGAACCGACTACAGTGTGCTTCTGATAAAATCTGTTGTTTCAAATCTGAAACATCTGACACTACAAGACGGTTATTCACATACAAAACATGATCATGTACCTGATACTCTGACTGACGTCCTGTTCTGACCATCTCAATCGATTTTTGAACCTTCTGATCATTTTTCTGTGCTTCTTTAATGCCAACAATCAAATCTGGTTCCATTTGAATCGTAGCAAGTCGCAATGGTCTACTATCTGTATCAAATGCTAATCCAGACAAACAACAATCTTCAATCAAATTCGAAATACCTATCGTCGATAAGGATAGAGCACATACCTTTCGACTCAAGGCATCGGCTGCTGCATTAGACTTCCCTGGATAGTACTTGATTTCACAATCGAAATCCTTCAACAAATCGAGCCATCTACGCTGTCTCATATTCAATTCTGACTTCGAAAACAGGTATTTCAAACTCTTGTGATCAGAATAGTTTTCAAATTTCTCGCCATAGAGATAGAGTCACCATATCTTCAAAGCAAATACAATGGCCGCCAATTCAAGATCATGAATTGGGTAACGAGTCTCGTGTGGCTTCAACTGTCTCGAGGCATATGCAACCACATGTCCTCGCTGCATAAGAATACATCCTAGCCCTCTGTGAGATGAATCACAATATACAACGAAATCACCAGTACCTGAAGGGATAGTCAACACTGGAGGTTAACCTTTTCTTCAACTCTAGGAAGCTAGACTCACAAGCCTCTGACCACACAAATGGAGCGTTTTTCTGAGTTAGCTGCGTAATCGGCTTTGCAATACTGGAAAAATCTCTGATAAATCACCGGTAATAGCCTGCTAGCCCCATAAAACTGCGTATCTCTGGCACTGATGTCGTTCTAGGCCAACTGATCACAGCCTCGACTTTGCTAGGGTCAACAGAAATACCCTCTCCCGATACAATATGCCCCAGAAACACAACTTGCTTAAGCCAGAACTCACATTTCGACAGTTTGGCATACAATTTTTCTGCTCTCAAAGTTCTCAACACAGTCCTCAAATGTTGAGCATGATCAGTCCTATTTTTTGAACATATCAGAATATCATCAATGAATATAATCACAAAATCGTCAAGGTACTTCTTGAAGATATAATTCATTAGACCCATAAATACAGCTGGAGCATTCGTTAAACCAAATGGCATGACAATAAATTCATAATGTCCATACCTGGTTCTAAATGATGTCTTCGGTATATCAGAATCTGGGACCCTCAGCTGGTGATATCCAGATCTTAGATCGATCTTGGAATATACAGAAGAACCATGTTACTGATCAAATAAATTGTCGATACGAGGCAATGGGTATTTGTTCTTTACCGTTGCTTTATTCAGTTGTCGATAATCGATGCTGTGAAGGGCCTAGAACTCCTTTCTTGAAAATTTGCGGAAAATTAAAATTTTTTTCTTTTTAAAAGAACTGAAATGGCCTCATTCATAAAATCACTGGTGAATCAAGTTCAATATTTCAAAATATTGCAGCGGAAGAAAATTAAAGTTTTGCCAACAACAACGATTTAAAAATATCCAACAACTGATAAAAATTGTTTGCGGAATAACATAACAACTGCTGCACTGAGGTCCTCGGGTGCCACTACTGCCGACCCAAGCTGGCTCACTGGTCCCCGCCCTCGGCCCTGGCCTCATCAGTACCTACAACAATCAGGTCTAGTGAGCCTAAAGACTCAGCATGCATATATCGCAGGTAACGAGTAAAAATCTGAATTTAAAATATGCATGAGTTAACATATCCTGTTCTGAGGCATACTGAAAATAATCTGTACTGAGCAATTATAATACGTGCATAACTGAACTGGAAATCACTGTAAAAATATTTGCTCCTTTGAGCCTATACTGAAATATCTGGTAAAATTTTCTGTTGAGATTATGTTTTACGCCTGTGGCCACTGCACTAAGCTGAACTGATCGGTAACTGGCTACCGGGGAGGCTGAAACTGATCTGAGCTGGCCGGTCACTGGCGACCGGGTGGTACCATACTGAACTGATCGGTCACTGGCGACCGTATAAAATAACACTCCCACATAGTGAATGAACCACAAGCCATATCGCATAAATCTCAAAAATAATCATTTTCTGTTTAATGCACGTAAAATAATTAACTGGCGTAATGAAAATTTCCTGTAATTTTACCAACTGGATTGGATTGGATCGTTCCCAGGCTCGCTGCAACCTAACTGTGCCATGAAAAATTATGCAATAGCTTAAACTTGACCAACTACGCAATTTACGTTCAAAAGATGCGACTATGACGCCTAATGACTTCGCATTTAATCATGACTCCGAGCCAACTTGAACCGACACTGAACCGACGTATAGTCATGATTAAAATACGCTGAAAAATCATAAAATAATGCTCCTAAAATGATAGGGTCGAAATCTAGGTGGAATGGAGGCCAAAACACGAAACGCTCTTTCGAGAGTCAATTTGGCACATTGCACCGTAAATTCTCGTACGACCTCAAAAATGATCCAAATGACGAACGGGCGAAAACATGACCTTCCTAACTCAATGAGGCACTGTCCAGTCCAAGGCCATGGGCTAAAAGCCAACCAAGAACTCGAACGAGCCTCGGAACCGACACAACAACTTGCTGTAATTTCCAGCAGCTGTGACCTAGCTTGCATCGCGTCGTTTGCGAGACTTTTGGCCATTGGGGCTTTAACCACCGACCAAAGCCTCTCCACAACGTCCCAAGGAATGATTTGAACCATGGCTAAGGGCCCTAGGCCAGCCACAATTTGCCTCATTCCAGCAACCACCCGAAAGTTCTCACCGAGGGCCCTCATGCGTGCGGGTGTAGTGTTTATGCTATGATCGATGTCTTGCGTCGTTCCAGTGGCCATTTGATTGACCATGGCACGATCTAGAGATCTAGGAGCATGATATGAACCGTGGCTAAGGGCCATAGGCAACCAAGATCCACACCAAGCCAACCAACTCGAAGTACATGTGCTGTCAAAACCAAAGGGGCCGAGAGGGGAGGGGGCTGTTTTCACGTTTTGATTAAAAACCGAGGGGCCATGGACCAAGCCACCAAAAGGGCAACTTAGTCACGTCTTAGACATGCTAGGGAAGTGATCCAACCATGGCTAAAGGCCCTTGGGGCAGCCAAGATCAGATCCTTCCTCCTTGACATCCAAACTGAATTTTCGAATCACATTTCTGCACTTATGGGGAACTTGCTGTCATTTCGGTTTTCCAGCAAGTATGGGGCTGGTTTGAATGGACCAACATGGTCCTAATGAATCCTACTACATGTATACAAGCCGCCTTGGGAGCCTGGAGTCGATCCAATACCTGAAACCATCAAAACTCAGAAAAACGTGAAGCTTGTCAAGGAAAGTCGAAAATTCTGCATGTGTGTTCCAAAATATTTTGACATGGATCTCGATTTTTGCTTGCTACAACATGATCATGTACTGAAAAATAAATGATAATATGACTTGATTGAGGTTTGAAAGAAATCTAGACATGCCTGGTTTCGTTTCGAAAGAAAACGAAAAGAAGAGACGAGACGGCGCGGAGGAGACGGAGTGGCTTGCTTCTCTACCTTTCTTGGCTCTCGATTTTTCTCCCTTTCTCCCTAGCTGTTATCCACGTTTTTTCTACTGAAAAGGGGTCTTATTTTCGGTGGAGGTGGAGGGGGAGTGATGGTTATGAAGGTGAGGAGAAGGGTGCACAAAAATAGGATCATATCAAGACCAAGTCTTCCCAAATTTGAATTTTGAATTTTGAATTGCTATCAAATGATCTCTTGGGTGATTCTAGACTATAGTGGCCGATTTTATCATGCCAAACAAGGGTTAGGATAGTGGTCTAGTATTAATTAATTAAGGTGGAAAAATAGCTAAAAGAATTAGCATTCTAATCAACCAAGAATGGGTCAAAGGTGAGTTGGCAAGTCCTAGTTTGTTCTTCTAGGGGTGTGGCCGAAAATGCATGATAAATGGTAGGGGGAAAATTGATTATCTAGTAATTTAATAACCCTTAAAAGCCTTACTAATCCTTTAATTAATTTAGTGAACTAACCCCTTAATTAAGTAACTTAAATGAGCTCATTTCTTAATCACCTCCAATAATTAAATTAAAATCCTCAACTAACTTAAATAATTCCTTAAACTTCTTTTTAACTTAAATGAACTTACTTGCTAGCTAAATTAACTTCTGGAAATATTTCTCAAATCTTAAATTCTATCTCAAAACTCCAACTCCAGTCCGGCCTCACTGAAATAACTGAAATGCTAAAAATCAAACTACTGAACTGAAATAATGAATAATTAACTTCAAATAAATGCATTTAAAATAATCATGCAATGAAGTCAATTAAATTTAAAAATCTAGAATTATGCATGGCTTATACGTCTACTGACTTACGGGTTCTACAATCCTTCCCCCCTTAAATAAATTTCGTCCTCGAAATTAGAACTCCCCGAATAACTCAGGGTATCGACTCCTCATCTCCGACTCAGACTCCCACGTAGCTTCCTCCTCTGAATGGTTGAGCCATTTGACTTTGACTCGCTTAACCAACTTGTTCCGAAGTTTCTTCTCCTGTCTGTCTAGGATCTGCACGGGTCTCTCCTCATAAGATAAGTTCGGAGTAAGCTGCAACGGCTCGAAATTCAGCACATGCGAAGGATTTGCCATATACTTCCTCAGCATGGAGACGTGAAAGACATTGTGTACTCCGGCCAGATTTGGCGGAAGAGCCACACGATACGCTAGCGTCCCAACTCTGTCGAGGATCTCAAACGGTCCAATGAATCTCGGACTGAGCTTCCCTTTCTTGCCAAATCTCATGACACCCTTCATAGGTGCCACTTTCACGAAGACATGATCGCCCACTGCAAACTCTAACTCTCTCCTCCGCTGATCGGCATAACTCTTCTGTCGGCTCTGAGCAGTCCTCATTCTATCACGGATCTTGACTACTACATCTGCTGCCTGCTGAACAATCTCTGGACCCAACTCTGCTCTCTCTCCTACTTCATCCCAATGAACAGGAGATCTACACTTGCGGCCATACAGCGCCTCATACGGAGCCATACCTATGGACGACTGGAAACTGTTGTTATAGGTGAACTCTACCAATGGTAAGTTCGACTCCCAACTCCCAGAGAAATCAATGACGCAAGCACGGAGAAGATCCTCTAAGATCTGAATAACTCGCTCCGACTGTCCATCTGTCTGCGGATGGAAAGCTGTGCTAAACAGCAACTTCGTACCCAAAGTCGAATGCAAACTCTTCCAAAACGAGGAAGTGAATCTGGGATCTCTGTCGGATACGATAGAAACTGGAATACCGTGGAGTCGGACTATCTCTCGGATATACAGCTCTGCATACTGAACCATGGTGAAAGTCGTCTTAATAGGCAAGAAGTGCGCTGATTTGGTAAGACGATCTACAATCACCCAGATAGCATTCGATCCTCTGGCTGACCTCGGCAATCCGGTTACAAAGTCCATGGTAATGTTCTCCCACTTCCACTCGGGAATAGGAAGAGGCTTGAGCAAACCTGCTGGTCTCTGATGCTCGGCCTTCACTAACTGGCAAGTCAGGCACTCGGATACAAAACGCCTGATGTCCTTCTTCATCCCTGGCCACCAATACAATAGCTGCAGATCTTTGTACATCTTCGTACTCCCAGGGTGAATGGAGTACGGGGACGTATGGGCCTCTGATAAGATGTCTGCTCGGATAGAATCACTGCTAGGAACCCATATCCTATCTCGGTATCTCACAATACCGTCGCTGACTGTATACAAAATACTGCCCTTGGCTTCATCTCTCTTCTTCCACTGTGCCAACTGCTCATCTGCTGCCTGACCGCTGCGAATACGGTCAAAAAGGTAAGACTGAATGGTCAAGGTAGATAAACGAGGAACTCTACCTCGAGGATAAGTCTCAAGATCAAACTTCTGCATCTCCATCTGAAGAGGTTTCTGCATCGTCAAATGAGCCATCACTGCGACTTTCCTGCTCAAAGCATCCGCAACTACATTAGCTTTACCCGGGTGGTAGCTAATGTCACAATCGTAGTCTTTCACAAGCTCCAACCAACGCCTCTGACGCATGTTCAGCTCCTTCTGCGTAAAGAAATACTTGAGGCTCTTATGGTCGGTAAAGATCTGACACTTCTCTCCATACAGATAGTGCCTCCAAATCTTCAAAGCAAAAACTACGGCCGCTAACTCCAGATCGTGGGTAGGGTAATTCTTCTCGTGGATTTTCAGCTGTCGAGAAGCATACGCTATCACTCTCCCATGCTGCATCAAAACTGCACCTAAACCAAGCTTCGAAGCATCGGTATAAAGGACAAACTCACCAGATCCTGACGGTACAGCCAAAACGGGTGCTGAGATAAGAGCTTGCTTCAAAGTATCGAAGCTCTTCTGACACTCCTCGCTCCACACAAACTTCAAATTTTTCTTTGTCAGTGCTGTGAGTGGAACGGCGATAGAGGAGAATCCCTGGATGAATTTCCTGTAATATCCTGCTAGCCCAAGGAAACTGCGGATCTCGGATGCATTCTGAGGCACAACCCAATCTCTAACTGCTACAACTTTTGCCGGGTCTACCTCAATGCCACTGCTAGAAACAATGTGGCCCAAGAACGCCACCTTCTCTAACCAGAATTCGCACTTACTGAACTTTGCGAATAATTTGTGCTTCTGCAATGTCTGCAACACTGTGGTCAGATGCCTGCTGTGCTCCTCCCGATTCTTGGAGTAGACGAGAATGTCATCTATGAACACTATCACAAACTGGTCGAGGTACGGCTGAAATACGCGATTCATGAGATCCATGAAGATCGCTGGCGCATTCGTCAGATCGAACGGCATCACAAGGAACTCGTAGTGACCATAACGAGTCCTGAAAGCTGTCTTCGAAACATCAGCACCTCTCACCCTCAACTGGTGATAACCAGAACGCAGATCTATCTTGGAGAAAATCGAAGCTCCCTGCAACTGGTCAAACAGATCCTCAATCCTCGGCAGTGGGTATTTATTCTTCACTGTAACCCTGTTCAACTCCCTGTAGTCAATGCAAAGCCTCATCGAGCCATCCTTCTTTTTCACGAATAAGATTGGCGCGCCCCATGGAGAAAAGCTCGGGCGAATGAACTCCTTGTCGAGAAGTTCCTGGATCTGCTTCTTAAGCTCTGCCATCTCTGTCGGTGCTAGTCGGTACGGTGCTTTGGATATCGGAGCCGTACCTGACATAAGCTCAATGGAAAACTCCACCTCTCTCTCTGGTGGCATACCAGAGACGTATTCGGGAAAAACGTCTAAGAAATCTCTGACAATCGGAACATCTGAGGCTGACTGGCTGGGTTCCTCGGGGACAGATAAAAAGGTTGCTAGAAATGCCCGACACCCTCTATGCATGAGCTTCCTAGCCTGAACATAAGGAATAATGCGCGGTAAAGGAAAGTACCTGTCCGGCTCAAATAAGAACTGCTCCATTCCAGGCGGTCGGACAAGAACAGATCTCCTCTGGAAGTCTATCAACACTCTGTTCCTCAATAGCCAGTCCATCCCTAGGATGATGTCAAATTCCGGCATCGGTAGCACAATCAGATCCGCATAAACAAGATTACCGTGCAGCTCAAGGTCTATATCTCGGATAACATTGGTAGCTGCCATCTCCTCGCCTGACGGCAATACTACTGAAAAGGCTGTATCTAGCCCAATGGTCTGGATCTTGAGGAAGTTAGCAAAGATCTCCGAAATAAACGAGTGAGTGGCCCCTGAATCTATCAAGGCCTTGGTAGCGGAACCAGATATAAAAATTCTCCCTGAAAGAGCGGAGCTCTAAGTTGAATCCCACTACAAGATCTAAACTTATAGACATGCAAAGGTCAAGGTTCCTCTAGCTTAATTTCCCCGAAATAAATCTGAGTAGAGCATGCAATCCTATAACAGTTCTAAGTTCAAAATCTAAATCCCGATTCCCAAAATGCTGAAATTCGAAGAATAACTTAAAGTTTAGAGGTACCTGTCAACAACATAGTCTCCGGGTTTGTTTCCGCGGCATGGAGAGCAAAAACTCTGCCTTGGGTAGGCAGATTCCTCTGAGGACACTGCAGCAACATGTGGTCTGGACTTCCACACTTAAAACACTTTCCTGAGCCAGCCATACATGCTCCAAGATGGCGACGTGAGCACCTGGGACAGACTGGGTGCTCCTGAGTCCTCGAGGCTGGGCGTCCCCGCTGCTGCTGCTGCTGCTGCTGGCCTCGGTTCCTGGGCGGTCCATGAAAAGGCCTCTTATTCTGCTGCTAATGCTGATGAGGAGGAGGGCGGTGCGGTGCCTGGACTGGGCGCTTGCCCTGGCGATCCCTCTCGATATCCCGCAGATCCTGCTCTGCGGCTAAGGTCTTGGAGACGGCAATCTCATAAGTAGCAGGGTCAGATACCCTAACATCCCGGCGCAAGATCGGCCGTAAACCCACCAGGAAGTGCATCAGCTTGGCTCTGGCATCATTCGCTATCAGGGGCACAAAGTGACAGCCCCTCTCGAACTTACGGATAAACTCCGTAACCGACATATCCCCCTGTCTCAGGCTCATGAACTCGGTGGTCAGCCTGGTGCGAACCTCCTCAGCAAAATACTTGGAGTAGAAAACCTCCGTAAAGCGGGTCAAAGAAAGTGTAGCCAATGTCAGGGCTACCGAAGCTCCTTCCCACCATAAGCGGGCGTCTCCCGTGAACAGGTAGGTGGCACATCGGACTCGGTCTGCGTCCCCCAGCTCCATAAAATCGAAGATAACCTCGAGGGATTTGATCCATCCCTCGGCAACCATGGGGTCTGATGCCCCAGAGAACTCCTTCGGGCGCATCTTCATGAATCGCTCATACACAGCCTCGGGCCCTGTCGGCCTGGCTGCGGCTGCGGCTACGGCTGCGGCTGCGGCATTGCCCCCCGCAAACTGTGCGAAGAACTGTGCCATCCCAGCTAACATCTGGGCACTCATGTCCGGTGGGGGCGGTGGAGGAGGTGGTAGGTCTCCCTCTGGTCTATGCTCCTCTCTGTCCTCTCGGCGAGGCTCCACCTCTCTGTTGCGCTCTAAAATGCGTCTAGGGGGCATACTGTTCCAACATAACCCATACGTAACTAACATGCATAATTCCATAATTTATTTTAAATGGACACTGAAGTACTGAAAATCTGGAAGCATGCTGACAAAATAATTCATTCTTTAACTAAAATGCTGAACAAAATGCTGAACTGAAAAACTTACAGACCAAAGGCGTGGCTTCGTGAGCTTCTCGCGGTCAGTAGTAGTGAAACCCTATACAGAACCACCGCTCTGATACCACTCTTGTAACGCCCCAGATTCGACGACTGTCCTCACTGTATCAAGACGAGTCTTTCCAGCGTGCTTATGTCCTCACTCACACGCACCCTGGGAAACTTCCCAGGAGGTCACCCATCCCAAAATTGCCCCAAGTCAAGCACGCTTAACTTTGGAGATCTTATGTGATGAGCTACCGAAAAGAAGATGCACCTTCGTGATATGAGTAGTACAAATCAAATCTTTTAAGCCCTCTTCAACTGTACAGTCCATTACATTGAACAGTCTCGGAATCCCTCTCATTCCCGTGTGGGTTCGGTTCATTCATGTTCCCTTCACCTAGAAGCCTGCCAGGAGCCGCTCATTGTCCGTGCAACTGATGGCACCGGCGATCACCCCCCGCCCTCTTCGGCCCCGGGCCTCACATGCCCACCAGCTTCCGCTTGGTTCGTCCCCGAACCAAACCTTACTAAGAGAGGTCGGCTCTGATACCAACTGTGAAGGGCCTAGAACTCCTTTCTTGAAAATTTGCGGAAAATTAAAATTTTTTTCTTTTTAAAAGAACTGAAATGGCCTCATTCATAAAATCACTGGTGAATCAAGTTCAATATTTCAAAATATTGCAGCGGAAGAAAATTAAAGTTTTGCCAACAACAACGATTTAAAAATATCCAACAACTGATAAAAATTGTTTGCGGAATAACATAACAACTGCTGCACTGAGGTCCTCGGGTGCCACTACTGCCGACCCAAGCTGGCTCACTGGTCCCCACCCTCGGCCCTGGCCTCATCAGTACCTACAACAATCAGGTCTAGTGAGCCTAAAGACTCAGCATGCATATATCGCAGGTAACGAGTAAAAATCTGAATTTAAAATATGCATGAGTTAACATATCCTGTTCTGAGGCATACTGAAAATAATCTGTACTGAGCAATTATAATACGTGCATAACTGAACTGGAAATCACTGTAAAAATATTTGCTCCTTTGAGCCTATACTGAAATATCTGGTAAAATTTTCTGTTGAGATTATGTTTTACGCCTGTGGCCACTGCACTAAGCTGAACTGATCGGTAACTGGCTACCGGGGAGGCTGAAACTGATATGAGCTGGCCGGTCACTGGCGACCGGGTGGTACCATACTGAACTGATCGGTCACTGGCGACCGTATAAAATAACACTCCCACATAGTGAATGAACCACAAGCCATATCGCATAAATCTCAAAAATAATCATTTTCTGTTTAATGCACGTAAAATAATTAACTGGCGTAATGAAAATTTCCTGTAATTTTACCAACTGGATTGGATTGGATCGTTCCCAGGCTCGCTGCAACCTAACTGTGCCATGAAAAATTATGCAATAGCTTAAACTTGACCAACTACGCAATTTACGTTCAAAAGATGCGACTATGACGCCTAATGACTTCGCATTTAATCATGACTCCGAGCCAACTTGAACCGACACTGAACCGACGTATAGTCATGATTAAAATACGCTGAAAAATCATAAAATAATGCTCCTAAAATGATAGGGTCGAAATCTAGGTGGAATGGAGGCCAAAACACGAAACGCTCTTTCGAGAGTCAATTTGGCACATTGCACCGTAAATTCTCGTACGACCTCAAAAATGATCCAAATGACGAACGGGCGAAAACATGACCTTCCTAACTCAATGAGGCACTGTCCAGTCCAAGGCCATGGGCTAAAAGCCAACCAAGAACTCGAACGAGCCTCTGAACCGACACAGCAACTTGCTGTAATTTCCAGCAGCTGCGACCTAGCTTGCATCGCGTCGTTTGCGAGACTTTTGGCCATTGGGGCTTTAACCACCGACCAAAGCCTCTCCACAACATCCCAAGGAATGATTTGAACCATGGCTAAGGGCCCTAGGCCAGCCACAATTCACCTCATTCCAGCAACCACCCGAAAGTTCTCACCGAGGGCCCTCATGCGTGCGGGTGTAGTGTTTATGCTATGATCGATGTCTTGCGTCGTTCCAGTGGCCATTTGATTGACCATGGCACGATCTAGACATCTAGGAGCATGATATGAACCGTGGCTAAGGGCCATAGGCCAACCAAGATCCACACCAAGCCAACCAACTCGAAGTACATGTGCTGTCAAAACCAAAGGGGCCGAGAGGGGAGGGGGCTGTTTTCACGTTTTGATTAAAAACCGAGGGGCCATGGACCAAGCCACCAAAAGGGCAACTTAGTCACGTCTAAGACATGCTAGGGAAGTGATCCAACCATGGCTAAAGGCCCTTGGGGCAGCCAAGATCAGATCCTTCCTCCTTGACATCCAAACTGAATTTTCGAATCACATTTCTGCACTTATGGGGAACTTGCTGTCATTTCGGTTTTCCAGCAAGTATGGGGCTGGTTTGAATGGACCAACATGGTCCTAATGCATCCTACTACATGTATACAAGCCACCTTGGGAGCCTGGAGTCGATCCAATACCTGAAACCATCAAAACTCAGAAAAACATGAAGCTTGTCAAGGGAAGTCGAAAATTCTGCATGTGTGTTCCAAAATATTTTGACATGGATCTCGATTTTTGCTTGCTACAACATGATCATGTACTGAAAAATAAATGATAATATGACTTGATTGAGGTTTGAAAGAAATCTAGACATGCCTGGTTTCGTTTCGAAAGAAAACGAAAAGAAGAGACGAGACGGCGCGGAGGAGACGGAGTGGCTTGCTTCTCTACCTTTCTTGGCTCTCGATTTTTCTCCCTTTCTCCCTAGCTGTTATCCACGTTTTTTCTACTGAAAAGGGGTCTTATTTTCGGTGGAGGTGGAGGGGGAGTGATGGTTATGAAGGTGAGGAGAAGGGTGCACAAAAATAGGATCATATCAAGACCAAGTCTTCCCAAATTTGAATTTTGAATTTTGAATTGCTATCAAATGATCTCTTGGGTGATTCTAGACTATAGTGACCGATTTTATCATGCCAAACAAGGGTTAGGATAGTGGTCTAGTATTAATTAATTAAGGTGGAAAAATAGCTAAAAGAATTAGCATGCTAATCAACCAAGAATGGGTCAAAGGTGAGTTGGCAAGTCCTAGTTTGTTCTTCTAGGGGTGTGGCCGAAAATGCATGATAAATGGTAGGGGGAAAATTGATTATCTAGTAATTTAATAACCCTTAAAAGCCTTACTAATCCTTTAATTAATTTAGTGAACTAACCCCTTAATTAAGTAACTTAAATGAGCTCATTTCTTAATCACCTCCAATAATTAAATTAAAATCCTCAACTAACTTAAATAATTCCTTAAACTTCTTTTTAACTTAAATGAACTTACTTGCTAGCTAAATTAACTTCTGGAAATATTTCTCAAATCTTAAATTCTATCTCAAAACTCCAACTCCAGTCCGGCCTCACTGAAATAACTGAAATGCTAAAAATCAAACTACTGAACTGAAATAATGAATAATTAACTTCAAATAAATGCATTTAAAATAATCATGCAATGAAGTAAATTAAATTTAAAAATCTAGAATTATGCATGGCTTATACGTCTACTGACTTACGGGTTCTACAGATGCAAAGTCTCATCGAACCATCCTTCTTCCAGACAAACAGTACCGGAGCACCCCAAGGAGACACACTCGGTCTAATGTAACCTTTGGCCAGTAATTCTTTGAGCTGTTCTTTCAATTCTTTTAATTCAATAGGTGCCATTCTATAGGGAGCTCGAGATATAGGAACAGTACCTGGTAGGAGATCAATACTGAAATCTACCTCTCGGGCTGGAGGTAACCCTGGAATCTCGTCTGGGAACACATCGGCAAACTCACATACAACTGGCAGATCTGCCAATGCTGGGCTCAATTTCAGTAGATCTACTGAATACACAAGGAATCCCTCTGCTCCTTTGTGAAATAATCGACTCATAGACAACACAAATATCAAGGGAATCCGAGCTCTGGAACCCTTACCGTAGAATTTCCACTCATCAGTCATCTCTGGTCTGAATCTGACAATCTTCTGCAAGCAATCTACAGTGGCTCTGTACTTGATTAACATATCAATACCGACAATACAATCAAAATCAGACAATCCAAGTACAACACAGTCTAACTCGATCACATTACCTTCAAACTCTAGCATGCATGTCTAACTGATGTCACTGATATCAAACCACTCCCCAAAGGAGAAGAAATAGACACTACGGCAGATAATGACTCGACAGGTAAAGCATGCATTAATGCAAAGCGCTCAGAAATGAAGGTATGAGATGCACCCGTATCTATCAATACATAAGCAGGATAACTGCAAAGAAAATAGTTACCTGCTATCACGTCGTCTGGTGCAGCTTGGGCCTGCTCTTCTGCCAGTGCAAATACTCGAGCCTGCTGTCTGGGAGGTTGGCTCACAGTCTAGCTCCCTTCTGGCCTCGACTGGGATTGTGCAGGTGGCGGCTGGAAGGAATGGACAGATGATGCTTGCCTCTCAGGCTGAGGTACTGATGCAGATGATCCTGCACCCTGAGATCTCTGTGACCCTCTCTGTGGACAGACTCTGGCGAAATGTCCTTGCTGTTTGCAGATATTGCATCGCCCAACCACTCTTGATAGTGATCTGTAGGATGTCTGCCTCCACAAGTACTGCAATACACCCCTGTATAATCTGAACTCTGGCCAGGACTCCTCTGTCGTGACCCACCTGAGCTTGATGAACTGCTACCCGACTTCTTGAACCGTTTTCCTCGGGCTTTCAGTTGATCTTTCTTGCCACTGCTACTACCACCACTCTCGAATCTAGGAGGAGGTTGAAAAGAGGGCTGTGGTGGTCTCGGAATCGGAGCAGCGTACGAAAGTCCTCATTGCTTAATCAGTCCCGTTTCCGCTCCCTTGGCTCGGTTCAAGGAATCTGCAAAGTTGTTCAGTCTGCCGGTATTCACTAGGGTTAAGATATCAGGATTCAAGCCATTGATAAACTGATCTGCAATGGCCTCGTCATTCTCTGCAACGTAAGGAGCAAATCTGAGCAATGTCAAGAACTTAGCAACATACTCTTCGATGTTCAGCGGTCCCTGTTTCAGATTAGCAAACTCGGCACCTTTATCTCTTCTGTATGACAAGGGAAAGAAGCGTTGATAGAACTCTGCTTTAAAGACTTTCCAAGTGATCTCTGTGCCACGATGCTCCAACGCTCTCTCTATGGTAAACCACCAATTCTTTGCTACTTCATGCAGTTGATGGACAATTAACTTCACTCGTCGCTCATCGGTATAATCAAGGGACTCAAATAACATCTCGATGTCATCTAACCAGCTCTCGCACTCAATAGCGCTCTCAGTACCTTTCAGTGTCGGCAGTTTACAGGATTGAAACTGTTTCAGTAGTGTATCCATCGGTGTTGCAGTAACATCCATCGGATCATTAGAAGTACTGCCCTGTTCTGGTACCGGACGTACAGGCACTGCTGCTCTTCGAGGAGGCATATCTGATTATCAAATGGATTAGTACACAATCTATACAATCTGTTTCAGTCCTTCTCTGATCATATACCTCTGATCCAGAATCGGTTATGATTCATTTTATTCTTAATACATGTCACAATCAATCAGATAAGAAAGTAAACATGTATTATTGCAAGAAAGATGCTTTCATATATATAACATACGTAAATCAACATACAATTAATAGCATGCTAGCATCATCAAAGCAAGGAAGACGACTCAATCTACCCCGCTCATTCACTTCTATTCCAGTCTATAGAACCTACTACTCTGATACCACTTGTTGTGGGGACCCGGGCTCTAACTCAATTATCTTTGGGATTAAGTGGATCTTTGCTAGAAAATGGGTCATAAAAAAAATTATTTTAAACATTATAAATTATGGTATATGATTATACACATGTGATAACTCTATTTATTTCATTAAAAGAAGTACATGTCTTGTTCCATTTCATTTATACAACTAGTGTTGGTAACAAACTACATGTCACATGTAGAACATCTAGTTGTCTTCTACGCCCGAAATCACCACGCTATCCAACCTAAGTCACACTCTCGTTGACCCTGATCTTGTCCCTGTTCCATCTGTTGTCATGCACACATACAGACACAATAACAGCCGGATACTCCGGTGAGAACAAATCCCAGTATAAAACATGTATACATGCATGTCATGCAATTAAATACAAAATCATAACACATGAATCAGTATTTATGACACATTAGTGAATACAGATAAAACTCTTCAACTCTTATTCTTTGACTCAACTCATATCTAAGTCTAGGGATCCCGGTGTGAATAAGACGTAACAATCTCCCACCTACGCTCCCAATCGGGGTGGCGGTATGTCTTATTCCCGGACTTCGGTCCTCTCTGTATCGAATATCTACAATAGAAGTCGATCTTCTCCTACGTACATCGACATCACCGAACATCCGGTATCTTGGCATATCTGTCAACGACTCACCTATCTCATATGCATTGCTACAACTCTATAGACAAGGCATAACCATATCAATTATAAACAATCTAGTATGTGATTTTGGGAAACTCAAATTGGATCTAATTCGAGTTGTGTCTTCCCGAATAAACATTGAATTATATCTTTCATGTCGTAGTCTCGGTTTGAACAAGTCGAAGTCTTGAAATCTCGATATCAAATCTGTCAATACCAATCTGAATTAACATATACATAATGTACTAGATCAACCTCTAACTCAAAGGAATACATATACGTATCAATATTCAATCTCGGTACATTTCGACGGCATAACGGCGTAATCTCGCGATACCGATCAATTCAAATATCAATACTCAATAATAATAACTCATAATCCTCAACATAACACATTATAATCTTGCAACTCTGCATAATCCTATTCAACTAATTCTGAAATCTGCATATTCCAAACTCAAGACATGCTGGAAAATGAAGAAAATCACATATCATATCCGTTCTTCGATCAGGTGTCAAATATATATACTCCATCATCTCAACAACATATATTATCAAGAATATATATTAATTTCTCCCACACATAAATATCAAACATGCTGGAAAGTAATAAATATATATACTCTTTCGAAGCTCTTGTCAAGAGGATTAAGAATCTCAACTCGGATCGATAATTGGACGGTTAGATCTTTCACAATTCAAAATCTAAGCTATGATGAGACTTGAGGATTTATCAATGTTTCTCTCGGTGCTTTTGGCTGCAAAGTGAGGGAGAAGGAAGGTGATTACATGTTAAATGCATGGGAAAGACATGTGTCTTATTCTTCATTCTGCACGTCTCGCGCATATGCACGACCACCACCGGCGCCTATGCGCGAGACCTACTGTCTCGGTACATTGGCATGTCAGCCCCTGGCGCATATACGCGCCCCATCTCGCGCATATGCGCGGGGTCTTCTGGACTCTGCGCGCATGTGCGCGTTCAACTTCCGTGCATGTGCGCTGTCTCGCGCATATGCGGGCCCTTCTCCGCGCATGTGCGCCATTTGTTCTATCCTCCACATTATAATTCATACTCTTCCATGGCTTTTACTCCACTTCATCAATTCATGCATTAATAAGTTTTGATCACCAACTTAAATTTTCGGGCATTACAAACATGGTACTCACATCGCAGATACTAGTCTTGACCTCTAGCGGCCTATATCATTCTTAGCGACGACTAAATCGACTACAAACTGTTTAGAATATACAGTATTACAAATATGAGTTTCATGATACTCATCATATGAGCATCTCATATTCTTTCTACTATTTGTATATTCAAGGACTTTATCTATGCAACTAGCATGGGTATACAGTTAAAGAAGTGCCAAAATAATAATTTCAAATATTATTAAAATAAAGATTGTTTATACATAGAGTTTAAACATGAACCCTCGGCCAACACTTGGCTCAACGGGCACCTACTCTAACATGGTTTGCTTCTAAATTTTGGGGTAGTTTCCAAGAAGCTATGGGTACGCGTTTGGCTATGACTACTTCTTATCATCCTCAAACTGATGGCCAGACTGAGTGTACAATTCAAACGTTAGAGGATATGTGTAATTTGAATTGAATTACATTACGTTCCGATTTGTATTTTAAAAAAAAATTTAGACCCTGTTTATTATAATTGTTTGAATTATTCCTAAAGACGATTAAAGAATGAATTAGTTCTCCCCTCTAAGATATGATTTCGTCCTCGAAATCACAGGCAATCAATTCAGATAAAGAAGAAATGTATAATAGAGGTTAATTCAGGCAACTCATTCTATAAAATCATTTTGAAATCTTAATCTTATATCAGATTCTGTCTCTCTTAATGCCCTGCTAACTTTACTGTATTTCCAACAGCAGAATAGTCTTCATTCTGAATTTTCATTCTTTCACGCATCCTTGATTTCAATCTGAAGAAGAATTCAAGAAGTATAATATCATCATACTACTTAAGATCATTCTGATAAAATTAATTGCAAATATTGGCTATACAACATCCGTATATACCAATCAATAGCTCCTCAACTCAATCTCGGCTTCAAATACCAACAGTCATCACCTGACGTTGGCATATTTCATATCAACTTCCGAGCTACCTTCCTTTGCTTCTGAATCAGTTTCATTTTCTTTATCAAATCTTTGATCCCATCAAATCCAATCTCAGGTATCACCGCAGTATCATCCCCATATAAAGGAAATTCGCAGTTCTCACTGTACAATACCTCGACTAGAGCTATCTCGATACTCATCTAATAGCTATTATTGTACAATATTTCATAAAGTGACAAGATATCAGGTCACTAGTGCTAAAATCCAGCACTACAGTTCCTGAATATCCTCCAGTATCTAGATAGTTCGCTCCGACTATCCGTCAATCTATAAACCATAGATAAAAAATCATGCTATACATTCTGCCAAAAGTATAAAATCAACCAAAAATCACGGTATGATATAATTAACTCTGGCATTCAATACAATCTGACCCCTTTTCTGACATACCTCTCAGTCGTCTAGTCATATCTGTACGTCATCCTGTACTATATACATATGCCGATTTGAACAATCGTTCAATCATAACCATATCCTGATACATTCTTTGCACGATTTCGGTAAGTCTATCACCAGATCCATAGAATTATACTCCTATTTCTATTCAGGAATCAATAATATGTATATTCAATCTCCTGGTTTCTATCTTCCTGTCCTCATCTGTCAGCGATTTAGACATTTCAATACAAATTCTGACATAACTGATTTCGTTCATTTACATCAAAACTGTCCGTTCGAATTATCACACATTTCCTGTTACCAGAAAATACTGAATCTATTACTGTGTGCCTCTGACAATACCTGTTATTTCAAATTCGAATTATCTGGCACAAACAAATCAGCTAATTATATAAAATAAAGCATTACCTACCTGGTATTCTGATTGACACACTGTTCTGACTATCGAAATCAAGTTCTGAACAATCTGATCAAACTTCGGAACTGCTGTAATTTTCAGCATCAGCTCTGAGCCGGCTTGAACGTTCTGAAGTTCTGATATCAAATCAAGGCTGAAGTCGCTCTCTCTGATATAATACAAACCCAGAATTTCATCTGGAACGACTATAGCAACTCTCCTGCTACTGACAAATCATTCCCAGATAGGCTCAACTTCAGTAATCAACTGAATACATAAGGAATTACACCATTCTTTTCGATAATCATCGAATCATACATAATACGGATATCAAGGAATTCAAAATCGAGAATCCTTACCGTATATCATTCGTTCATCGGCCATTTCAGGTCCGAATCTTACCATCTCCTGGCAAGAATCTATAATAGTTCTGTACTTGCTAACACATCAATATCAATAATGTGGTCAGAATCGGACAACACAAGTACAACATAGTCTAACTCGATTTCATTCTCACCTTACTGCAGTACACAATATATCACAGAATTCACTGATATCAATTTCTCTCCCCAAAAGGTACAAAGTTAAATACTACAGTAATATAGACCCAACAGGTACAATATATATCAATACAACTCAGTCAAAGATAATCGTAGGGAATGCATTAGTATATATCAATACATATGCAACATAATCATAAAAGATTATTACCTGCCACTATATCATCATGTGTGTCCTGGGTCTGTTCCTCGATCACTACCACCAGATGATTCTGCTCCCTGAAATCTTCAGGAACTTCTCTGTGGACAGACTCTAGCAAAGTGTCCCTGCTGTTTACAGATATTGCACCTACCAGTCACTCCCTGGCACTGCTCCATGGGATGTCTCCCTCCACAGGTCCTGCAATAAACTCCAGTATAACTCGGGCTAGAACCACTGGAGCTAGATGAACCGCTCCCTAACTTCTCGAACTGTTTCTTTCAAGCTTTCAACACATCTTGCTTCCAACTCATACTGCCACTATCCAATCGGAGGGGGAATTGTTGTGTCTGGGGTTGCATTGCACACAACCTTTCTTGTTGTCTAATCAGACTCGCCTCAGCTCTTACAGCTTCATTATTCCTAGCTATCTGAGGAACAAAATGCAGTAGAGTAGAGAATTTAGCAACATATTCTTCAATATTCAGTTGGCCTTGTCTCAAATTCTCAAACTCTGCTCTCTTGTCCTCTCGGTACGATCCTGAGAAGAATCTTCGATAAAATTCAACTTTAAAGATTTCCCACGTAATCACCGTACCCCGTTGTTCTAATACTCTTTTAGTTGTAATCCACCAACTCCTAGCGACCTCGTGTAACTGATTGGGCACCAATTTAATTCTCTGTTCATCTGAATACTTAAGCAAATCAAACAACAGTTCTATGTCATCTAACCAATTCTGACACTCTTCAGACATCTCAGTACCCTTCAAAATCGGCGGTTGAAACGATTGAAACCTCTTCATCTGTGTTTCCATCAAAGTTTCTGTCTCATCCATCTGATCAATCGAAGTACTACCCAATTCTCGAATCCTTCTTGGAGGGATATCTGATTACCACAAGGTTTAGTATCACATGAGATAAATCAATCTCAGTCCCTTTCTGATCAGCTTACCTCTGATCAAGAATTGGTTCCGATTTATTTTCAAATCAAACACATTACCAAATCAACTCAGGTATTCAGGTAAGATGTATTTAAAAGCAATAAACATAATAGCATGCTAGCATACACAATGTAATTCCACATTATAAGTAAATCACATGCTATCAATCACATGCAGGAAAGAAAACACATTCTACCCCGCTCACTAGCTTCTATCTCAGTCTCAAGAACCTACAGTTCTAGAACCTAATGTTCTGGAACCTAATGCTCTGATACCACCTGTTGTGGGGACCCGGACGCTAATTCATTCCTTAATCGTCTTTAGGAATAATTCAAACAATTATAATAAACAGGGTCTAAATTTTTTTTAAAATACAAAGCGGAAACGTAATGTAATTCAATTCAAATTACATATTAAATATAAACATACAAATCTTGTATTATCTACAAGAATTCAACTAGGTTCAACTATATATCAGTGCTGAATCCTAAGTTGCTTCGAAGCCCAGATCTCCACGCTATCTAGTCCAGCCTCGTTCTCTTCTTGACCCTGATCCTATCCCACCTGTTGCCATGCACACATACAAACAAGACAACAGCCGGATAACTTCGGTGAGAATTACATTCTCGGTATAAATCATGTAAACATGCAATCATAAAAAGAATATAAAAGCATATAACAGATATGTCTAACATGTATTCAAATCAGAATATAAATCCATATCAAGAATAAATCCTATTCTAAACATGTACCATCATCAAGAATATAATTCATCATGTACCATATTCAGGAACATAATCAACGTAACTCAATATAAACTGTCAATTAGACTCATGACTTCACATTTTAGACAAGACTCAATCCTAGTCTAGGGATCCCGGTTTCCAGATGGGTGTATTCCCATATCGACCAACAGTAATAGAAAAGACTCCAGTTCTATCCACGTCGATATGGTATCGATCACCAGTAATAGAAGAAGCTCTGATTCTATCCACATCGATATAGTATCGATCACCAGTAATAGAAGAAACTCCGATTCTATCCACATCGATATAATATCGATCATCAGTAATAGAAGAAGTTATAATTCTATCCACATCGATACGGTACCGATCACCAGTAATAGAAGAAGCCACATTTCTATCCACATCGATAGCCAAACATCCGGAGACAGACTTTGGCACTATCGCCAATACACTATCTTGTGACATCGTGCAATGTGCCCGTGGCGATCCCACCACTATCAGGCACTTCTGTCACAAGATTACTCGTCTAATACCTGCTGTCTATAAATCAAGAGAACAAGTACATCAATCAAATCAATACAATAAGGTAAAGTATGTGATTTAAGGAAACTCGAGTCAAACCTCACTCGAGTTGTGCAATCCTAACTCAACATTAATTTATACCTTTATCTTCTCGGTCCGACGAAGACGAAGTATCGAAGTCAAGTCTGTCCATATCAAATCTGATAATGACAATTGAATAGATACAATATCAGTACATAACTCAGTTCAAAACCTGTTCTGATCAGTACTCAAATCAAAACATAATTTGATCAGTGCCAATCGACATATGGTACCACAATACAATCTCAACCAATACCGTATCTGATCAATATCAATTCACGGATGTTTCGACGACATAACAATACAGTCTCGATAACCTCGTCAATCTCAACATCACAGATACAATACCAGAATTCATAATCAATATCGGTGCAACTCATAATTTCAATAACAATACAAATCTGATATCGATTCTCAATTAATCAATTCCAAAAATCATAACAATTACATAACCAGTTTGTTCTTTAATCTGACTTCGATTATACGATTTCCAGTGTATCAGAAACACCATATATGATTCCTATTCAATTCTGACAATATCATATTTTTAAATCATGTTCAAACGTAACAAAACTTACGTCCAGTTGAAGCTGTCGTCGCTAGGAACTCGGTACTGAACTCAGATTTAAAATCAGATGAACGGAATTTGCGTGACGTTCAATTTTCGCACATCAGGAACTTGGAGCTTTCGTTTCTCTCTTCTTTCAATTCTAAGGAACCAATTGCTTGTATATACATATATATATACACGTTGCATCTAAAAAGACAAGTGGCTTCTTCTTGTTCTGCATGTCGCGCGCATATGCGCCATCTACGTCGCGCATATGCGCGGTAGTTTGAACCAGCATCTTTTGTCTGCTCGCGCATATGCGCCGAACATTCTGCACATCACGCGCATGTGCGCCATCTACGTCTACGTCGCGCACATGCGCCGAACTCTCTTGAATTCTCTCTTGGCTTCTCGCATGGCTCGCGCATATGCGCGCCTTCCGCCGCGCATGTGCGCCGAACTCTCTGGATGTTCCGCGCATGTGCGCGTATTGAGGTCGCGCATGTGCGCGCATGGTTCTGTCTTCCTCGCGCATGTGCGCCCATACATGTCGCGCATGTGCGCGGGGACTCTTCTTGCACAACATGTCAAATCTTCTTTCGGCTCCCCCGGTCTGATCTTTTCTGTCTATAATCATATCAATTAATCAATAAATCATTTCAGATTAATCTCGGATTACAGTAATTAAAATCTCGGGCCTTACAATATGTTACGTGTGATTATGATGGATTTTAAAAAGGGATGGCAAGATGCTTTACCATTGGTAGAATTTTCTTATAATAATAGCTTTGAAACAAGCATTGGTAGAATTTTTTTATAATAATAGCTTTGAAACAAGCATTGGTATGGCACCGTTTGAAAATTTGTATGGGAGACGATGTAGATCACCCTTATTCTGGGATGAAATTGGTGAGAGACAAATGAGTGGACCTGAAATGATACAGGAAATGAATGATAAGGTTCAGTTGATTCGACAGCGGATGAAAGCTGCTCAGGATCGTCAAACGAGTCATGCGATTAAACGAAGACAACCCTTGGAATTCCAGAAAGGCGACAAAGTGTTTTTGAAAATATCTCCATTTAGAGGCACTTTTCGATTTGGCATGTGAGGGAAGTTATCACCTCGATATGTTGGTCCATACGAGATCCTTTATCGAGTTGGGGATCTTGCTTATCGGTTAGCATTGCTACCAGCTTTATCTGCCATTCATGATGTATTTCATGTTTCTATGTTGAGAAAGTACGAACTAGATCCATCACATGTAAGGCCCGAGAATTTGATTACCGTAATCGGAAATGATTTGGGGTATATTTACCGTAATCTGAGATTATTCTGGAATGATTTATTGATTAATCAAGGTAATTATAGACGGAACAGAGTGGACCGGAAAAGGTAAGAAAAGACGCACAATGTATGTGCAAGGAGGTGTGCTCGCGCACATGCGTGACGTGATGCGCGAGTCTTGCGCGGAGTGGACAGAAGACCCCGCGCATATGCGCGGCGTGTGGGCGCGCATATGCGCGAGGTGTCCAGTAGGCAAGGAAATGCTCGGTGCCTATGCGCGACGTGAACGGGCGCATATGCGCGAGCAGGGCAGTGAGTTCGGTGCACATGCGCAACGGAAGGCGCGCATATGCGTGAGAGATGCCGAGACACACGCGCCGAGAAATGGTGTCTCGCGTATATGCGCCGGTAAATATCGCGCATATGCGCGAGACGTGTTTCTTGAAGGAACGAGCCACGTTTCCTTGAGCATGCAGGGTATATATATATATATAGGTACAAGCGATTGTTCCTCAGAATTGAAAGAGGACGAAGCCGAGGGAAGCTTCGGGAGAAATTCAAGTTACGAGCGAACCGTCCGTCTGATTTTGAATCCGACTTCAGTACTGTGTTCCTATCAACGCAGTCTACAACTGGACGTAAGTTTTGTTACGTTGTGACATATTCTGAAATTATGATGTTGTCAGAATTGAATGAAATTCATATATTATGTTCTTGACATGTTAGACATCATAGAATCGAAGTCAGATTAAGAAACAGACTGATTATGGAATTATTATGATTTTCGGAGTCGATTTGATTAAGATTCGATATCAGATTGGTGTTGTTGGTGAAATTATGAATTGCACCGATATTGATTATGAGTTCTGGTATTATATCTGTGGTGTTGGAATTGACGGGGTTATTGAGACTGTATTTTTATGCCGTCAAAACATCAGTTAATTGATATTGATCAGATTCGGTATTGATTGAGATGGTATTGTGATACCATATGTCGATTGGCATTGATCAGATTATGTTTTGATTTGAGTATTGATCAGAACAGGTGTTGAATTGAGTTATGTACTGATATTGTGTCTGTTCGGTATTGTTATTACCAGATTGAGAATGGACAGGATTGAATGCAGGACTTCGTCTTTGTCAGAGCGAGAAGAGAAAGGTATAAATTAATGTTGAGTTGGGATTGCACAACTCGAGTGAGGTTTGGCTCGAGTTTCCCTAAACCACATACTTTACCTTATGATATTGATTTGATTGATGTACTTGTTCTCTTGATTTATAGACAGCAGGTATTAGACGAGTAGTCTTGTGACAGAAGTGCCTGATAGTGGTGGGATCGCCACGGGCACATTGCACGATGTCACAAGATAGTCTATGGGCGATTGTGCCAAAGTCTGTCACCGGATGTTTGGCTATCGATGTGGATAGAATTATAACTTCTTCTATTACTGATGATCGATATTATATCGATGTGAATAGAATTGGAGCTTATTCTATTACTGGTGATCGGTACCGTATCGATATGGATAGAATCATAACTTCTTCTATTACTTGTGATCGATATTATATCGATGTGGATAGAATCGAAGTTCTTTCTATTACTGGTGATCGATACTATATACCGATGTGGATAGAATATGTAGGGACCCGGGCTCTAACTCAATTCTTTTCGGGATTAATTGGATCTTTATTCAAAATGTGGGTCAAATTTTCGCTTTTTAACATTAATTCAAATGTAAATACTACGCATAATATCTTTCTTTATTTAATTACAACACATATAATATATATGTCATGTTTTACTACAAACACATCACAAATGTTTAATACAAACCATAAATTACGAGTAGTACAAATCTAGTACAATATCACTAGTGATTTTCTGTGCCCGTAGTCACCACGCTATCTTAATCTCATCTCTGACGTGACCCTGATCCTGCCCCACTTGTTGTTATGCACACATACAGACATAACAACAGCCGGAAACTCCGGTGAGAACAAATCCCAGTATAAAACATGTATACATGCTGATACGAAATCATAAATCATGCATGAAAGCAATAACAAGGGCTCCATAGTCTATGAAACCGATCTATCTAAACATGCAATTCAAATCAAATCATGTCTTGACTCGAATCGACTCTACTCTAGGGATCCCGGTGTGAATAAGACGTCAATGGCTGTCACCTACCCTCCCAATCGGGGTGACTGTACGTCTTATTCCTAGACTTCGGTCATATCTGTATCGAATGTCTACAATCGGATTGAATCTGGTCCGAAGCGTCGATACCACCGAACATCTAGTTTGGCAAGTCTGCCAATGACTCTCCTATCTCTAAGGCTTGAATATAAATCTATAAACAAGGCATTATCATATAAAAAGATAAACAATAATTCTAGTATGTGATTTTGTTGGGAAACTCAAACTGAATCTCTTTTGAGTTGTGTTTTCCCCAAACAAAACATGCATTATACCTTTCTTGTTGAACTTTTATCGATGTCGAGGTCTCGAAGTCGAAGTGAGGAACAATGAATCTGAAATGGTAATGTTCAATAGATACAAGATCAACATTCTATTCAATCCATACATATACGTAACAATATTCATTCTCGGTACATTTTGGACGGCATAACGACGTATTATTTCGATACCGATCAACTCAATAACACATATATGATATCAACAATTCCCAATTCTCAATAATCATCCACCACACTTCAAAATCTGCATAATCTCCTATACACATTTTCTGAAAATACAAAATAATCACATACGATAAATCTTTCTTCGATCCGTTTTCAAGTATACGTTCGGAGACATCACAAGAATGCATAATAACCATCAATATCTGATTTCTTCAACCTCTTAACTTCAAAACATGTTGAAAGTTAACAATACTTACTTCCTTTTGTAGCCAATAGCAAGAGAGGATCTCAAACCCGAAATCGGATTAAAGTTTGGATGTGTGAATCTTTCAAAATCACAAGCTCAAGAGCACAAGAAAAGTTGAAGCTTACTCCCCTGAATCTCTCGGTTCTATCTGCTGAAGAAGGAAAGGAACAAGGACAACTCATTATATTGCATGGTTAAGGGCAAGTGTTATATTTTCCAAGTAACACGTATGACCGCGGGTGCGGTAGTTCATGAACCGCGGCTGCGCTCAAGCTTCGGCAATCCATTCATTTTCCAAAATCGACGACCGTGGGTGCGGTGACATCAACGCGGGTGCGGTTACATTTGAACCGCGGGTGCGGTGTCATTTCTGTAATTAATTTCCAACTCTCTGTCCATCAACCGTGGGTGCATTTCTTCTTGGACCGCGGGTGCGGTGGGTGACCCTACTGTAAAAATGACTAACTTTTTGTCCATGCACCGCGGGTGCGGTGCTTCTCTAGGCCCGGGTGCGGTCCCTTTCTTCAAGCAACACTTCATCTTTTCATTTTATCCACATACAATCTAGGGCATTACAGAATACGAACTTCTTCTATTGCTGGTGATCGATACCATATCGATGTGGATAGAATTAATATTTCTTCTATTACTGGTGATCGATACCCTATCGACGTGGATAGAACTGGAGTCTTTGCTATTACTGTTGGTCGATATGGGAATGCTAACTTCTGGAAACCGGGATCCCTAGACTAGGATTGAGTCTAGTCTTAAATGTGAAGTCACGAGTCTAATTGACAGTTATATTGATTCATGTTGATTATGTTCCTGAATATGGTACATATTGATTTACGTTCCTGATAATGGTACATGTTTAGAATAAGATTTATTTTTGATATGGATTTATATTCTAATCTGAATACATGATAGAAATATCTGTTATAAGCTTTTATATTGTTTTTATGATTGCATGTATACATGATTTATACTGAGAATGTAATTCTCACCGGAGTTATCCTGATGTTGTCTTGTTTGTATGTATGCATGGCAACAGGTGGGATAGGATCAGGGTCAAGAAGAGAACGAGGCTGGACTAGATAGCGTGGAGATCCGGGCTTCGAGGCAACTTAGGATTCAGCACTGATATATAGTTGAACCTAGTTGAATTCTTGTAGATAATACAAGATTTGTATAATTATGTTTAATATGTAATTTGAATTGAATTACATTACGTTTCCGCTTTGTATTTAAAAAAAAAATTTAGACCCTGTTTATTATAATTGTTTGAATTATTCCTAAAGACGATTAAAGAATGAGTTAACGTCCGGGTCCCCACAACAGGTGGTATCAGAGCATTAGGTTCCAGCACAGTAGGTTCTAGAACTGTAGTTCTTGAAATTAAGATAGAAGAGAGTGAGCGGGGTAGATTGAGTTATCTTTCCTGCATATGATTGCTAGCATGTGATTTACTTATAATGTTGATTTACATTGTGTATGCTAGCTTGATATTATATTTTACTGCCTGGATTTATATAGCATATGATTGAATATAATGTTGAAATTACATTGTATATGCTAAGATTTCAGTATGTTTTTACTGGCTATTAAGCTACATGTTACCTGAATATCTGAGTTGATTTGGTAATATGTATTAGTTGAAACTGGATCAGAACCAATTCTTGATCAGAGGTAAGCAGATCAAGATTGGTATTGAGACGGATTTGTCTCCTGTTACCACTAACATCTGTGATTATCAGATATTCCTCCTAGAAGAGTGCGAGAACGAGGTAGTCTTCGACTGATCTGATGGATGTATCAGAAACTCTGATGGAAACACAGTTGATGAGATTTCAGTCATTTCAACCGCCGATTCTGAGGGGTATTGAGGCGCCAGGCGATTGTGAGGATTTGTTGGAGGATATAGAAATGTTACTTGAATTTCTGGGGTTCACAGATGATTGTAGAGTTAAACTGGTTGGGAATCAACTACGGGAAGCCGCTAGGAGTTGGTGGCTGGTAACTAGGGAAGCCATAGCACAGCGTGGTTCCATGATTACGTGGAAAATTTTCAAAGTCGAATTTTATCAAAGATTTGTACCTCTATCATACAGAGAGGATAAAGGTGCAGAGTTTATAAATTTAAGACAGGGTCAGTTGAATGTCGATGAGTATTTGGCCCAGTTTTTCACCTTACTACATTTTGCTCCTCAAGTGGCTAGAAATGATACAGCTGTATCTAATCAGTTTATCCAGGGACTGAATCCGGAGATACGCACATTGGTGAATGTGAAACAACCGAGTAATTTTGCTGATATTCTGAATCGAGCCAAAAGAGCAGAAACCGTTCTGAGGCGACAAAAGGAAGCTTCATATGTTCTTCCCACATCGATACCACAACTACTGCCATCCAGACTTGAGATTGGCAGCAGCAGTGGTGGAAAACAGGAACAATTGAACGCTCGAAAGAAACAGTTTAAGAAGTTAGGAAGCGGACCGAGTGGTTCATCTAGCTCCAGTGGTTCTAGCCCGAGTTATACTGGAGTTTATTGCAGGACTTGCGGAGGGATACATCCCATGGAACAGTGCCAGGGATTGACTGGTAGGTGCAATATCTGGAAACAGCAGGGACACTTTGCTAGAGTTTGTCCACAGAAAGGTTCCCGAAGATTTCAGGGAGGAGAATCATCTGGTGGTAGTGATCGAGGAACAGACCCAGGACACACGTGATGATATAGTGGCAGGTAATAATCTTTTATGATTATGTTGCATATGTATCGATATATACTAATGCATTCCCTACGATTATCTTTGACTGAGTTGTATTGATATATGTTGTACCTGCTGGGTCTGTATTACTGTAGTATTGATCCTTGTACCTTTTCGGGGAAAGGAATTGATATCAGTGATGTAGAACCCGTAAATCAGTCTACGTATAAGCCATGCATAATTCTAGATTTTTAAAATTTAATTGACTTCATTGCATGATTAATTTAAATGCATTTCTTTGAAGTTAATTATTCATTATTTCAGTTCAGTAGTTTGATTTTTAGCATTTCATTTGTTTCAGTGAGGCCGGACCGGAGTTGGAGTTTTGAGATAGAATTTAAGATTCGAGAAATATTTCCTGAAGTTAATTTAGCTAGCAAGTAAGTTCATTTAAGTTAGAAAGGGAGGTCTGAGGATTTAATTTAATTATTTGAGGTGATTAAGAAATGAGCTCATTTAAGTTACTTAATTAAGGGGTTAGCTCACTAAATTATTTAAAGGATTAGTAAGGCTTTCAAGGATTATTAGTTGACTAGATAACAATATTTCCCCTTCATTTTATTGCAATTTTCGGCCCCCATAGTTGCTAGACAATTTAATTGCCAACTCATCAACCTTTTGACCATTTCTTTGCATGTAAGTTGTAGGATAATTCTAGGATTTTTGAGAGCACAATTTAATTAAATTAATGGACATATCCTAGACTAGAAAACAAGCAAAAATCGGCCACTACCTCTAGAAACATCCACCAACTCATTTGATATCAAACTAGAATTCAAAATTTAAAATGAGAAGACTTGGTCTTGGATCTTCCTTATATCTTGCACCCACTTCCCTCACCCTCCTAACCATCTTTTCCCCCCTCTCATTTTCGAAAATTCAGAGTGAATTCAGACTCATTTTCAGAGGTAAAAATCGTGAGGTACATAGCCAAAAAGAAGAGAGAAAAATCGAGAGCAAGGTAAGGTAGAAAAGGAAGCCACTCCGTCTCCTCCGCGCCGTCTCGTCTCTTCTTTTCGTTTTCATTTCAAACGATAACCAGGCATGTCTAGATTCTTTCTAAACCTCAATCAAGTCATATTATCATTTATTTTTCAGTACATGATCATGTTTATTCAAGCAAAAATCGAGATCCATGTCAAAACTTTTGAAAACAACACATGCAGAATTTTTGATATTTCTTGGCAAGCTTCACGTTTTTCTTGGTTTGTGAGTTTCAGGTGATTGGTTCGACTCCAGGCTCCCAAGGCAACCTCAATACATGTAATAGGATGCATTAGGATCAGATTGGTCCGTTCGTTCAAGCCCCTAAATGCTGGAAATTCAGAAATGGACAGCAACTTCTCATTTGGTCCATTTGAGTTTCGAGATTCAGCTTGTTGGCAAGGAGGAAGGATCTGATCTTTGCTGCCCTAGGGGCCTATAGCCATGGTTAGATCACTCCCCTAGATTTCTAAGGCATGACTAAGTCGCCCTTTTGGTGTCTTGGTCCATTGCTCATCGGTTTTTAATAAAAACATCACAACCGCCCCTATGTCCCTTCGGCCCTTACAATTTCAGCATATACGGTTTCGGTTTTGGTTGCTTGGTATGGATCTTGGTTGGCCTATGGCCCATAGCCATGGTTCATACCATGCCCCTATATGTCTAGATCGTGCCATGGTCAATCAAATGGCCTCTGGAACGACGCAAGACATCGATCTAGGCAAAACACTACACACGCATGCACGTTGGTTCTCGGTTGGAGTTTCGGTTGAGTTTGGTGTGACGCGGATTGTGGCTGGCCTAGGGCCCTTATCCATGGTTTGAATCATTCTTTGGGATGTTGGTAAGAGTCTTTGGTCGGTGGTTCATGCCCCAATGGCCGGTAGTCTCGAAAACAACACAAGTTACACGTTGTACAGTTGCTGGAATTTTACAGCAAGTTGCTGTGACGGTTCGGTGGCTCGTTTGAGTTCTTGGTTGGCTTTTAGCCTATGGCTTTGGACTGGACGATGCCCCTTTGAGTTGGGAAGGTCATGTTTTTGACCGTTTGTGATTCGGTTCATTTTTGAGGTCGTACGAGAATTTACGGTGCGATGTGCCAAATTGACTCTCGAAAGAGCGTTTCGTGTTTTGGTCTCCATTCCACCTAGATTTCGACCCTATCATTTTAGGAGCATTATTTTATGATTTTTCAGCGTATTTTAATCATGACTATACGTCGGTTCGGTGTCGGTTCAGGTTGGCTCGGAGTCATGATTAAATGCGAAGTCATTAGGCGTCATAGTCGCATCTTTTGAACTAAATTGCATAGTTGGTCAAGTTTAAGCTATTGCATATTTTTCATGGCACATTTAGGTTGCAGCGAGCCTGGGGACGATCCAATCCAATCCAGTTGGTAAAATTACGGGACATTTTCATTATGCCAGTTAATTATTTTACGTGCATTAAATAGAAAATGATTATTTTGAGATTTATGCGATATGGCTTGTGGTTCATTCACTATGTGGGAGTGTTATTTTATACGGTCGCCTGTAAATGCCCTAGAACTTCTTGCTTGAAAATTTGCGGAAAATTAAAAATTTTTCTTTTTAAAAGAACTTAAATGACCTCATTCATAAAAATCACTGGTGAATCAAGTTCCATATTTCAAAATATTGCAGCGGAAGAAAATTAAAGTTTTGCCAACAACAACGATTTAAAAATATCCAACGACTGATAAAATTGTTTGCGGAATAAAATAACAACTGCTGCACTGAGGTCCTCGGGTGCCACTACTGCCGACCCAAGCTGGCTCACTAGTCCCCGCCCTCGGCCCTGGCCTCATCAGTACCTACAACAATCAAGTCTAGTGAGCCTAAAGACTCAGCATGCATATATCACCGGTAACGAGTAAAAATCTGAATTAAAATATGCATGAGTTAACATATCCTGTCCTGAGGCATACTGAAAATAATCTGTACTGAGCAATTATAATACGTGCATAATTGAACTGGAAATCACTGTAAAAATATTTGCTCCTTGGAGCCTGTACTGAAATATCTGATAAAATTTTCTGTCGAGATTATGTTTTACGCCTGTGGCCACTGCACTAAGCTGAACTGATCGATAACTGGCTACCGGGGAGGCTGAAACTGATCTGAGCTGGCCGGTCACTGGCGACCGGGTGGTACCATACTGAACTGATCGGTCACTGACGACCGTATAAAATAACACTCCCACATAGTGAATGAACCACAAGCCATATCGCATAAATCTCAAAAATAATCATTTTCTATTTAATGCACGTAAAATAATTAACTGGCATAATGAAAATTCCTGTAATTTTACCAACTGGATTGGATTGGATCGTTCCCAGGCTCGCTGCAACCTAACTGTGCCATGAAAAATATGCAATAGCTTAAACTTGACCAACTACGCAATTTACGTTCAAAAGATGCGACTATGACGCCTAATGACTTCGCATTTAATCATGACTCCGAGCCAACCTGAACCAACACTGAACCGACGTATAGTCATGATTAAAATACGCTGAAAAATCATAAAATAATGTTCCTAAAATGATAGGGTCGAAATCTAGGTGGAATGGAGGCCAAAACACGAAACGCTCTTTCGAGAGTCAATTTGGCACATTGCACCGTAAATTCTCGTACGACCTCAAAAATGATCCAAATGACAAACGGTCAAAAACATGACCTTCCTAACTCAATGAGGCACTGTCCAGTCCAAGGCCATGGGCTAAAAGCCAACCAAGAACTCAAACGAGCCTTCTAAACGACACAGCAACTTGCTGTAATTTCCAGCAGCTGCGCAACTACAAGACTTGCGTTGGTTTCGAGACTATCGGCCATTAGGGGCGTGAACCACCGACTAGAGACTCTTAACAACATCCCAAGGAATGATTTGAACCATGGCTAAGGGCCCTAGGCCAGCCACAATCCGCATCACACCATAACTCAACCGAAGGGTCCAACCGAGAGCAACGTGCATGCGTGTGTAGTGTTTATGCTATGATCGATGTCTTGCGTCATTCCAGTGGCCATTTGATTGACCATGGCACAATCTAGACATCTAGGAGCATGATATGAACCGTGGCTAAGGGCCATAGGCCAACCAAGATCCATACCAAGCAACAAAAGAAACGAAACCATATGCTGAAAAATGGAAGGGGCCGAATGGGGAAAGGGGCTGTTTTGATCTTTTGATTAAAAACCGAGGGGCCATGGACCAAGCCACCAAAAGGGCAACTTAGTCACGTCTTAGACATGCTAGGGAAGTGATCCAACCATGGCTATAGGCCCTTGGGGCAGCCAAGATCAGATCCTTCCTCCATGACAAGAAACTGAATTTTCGAACAACATTTTCTGCACCTATGGGGAGGTTGCTGTCATTCTGAATTTCCAGAAAGCATGGGGCTGGTTTGAATGGACCAACATGGTCCTAATGCATCCTACTACATGTATACAAGCCACCTTGGGAGCCTGGAGTCGATCCAATACCTGAAACTCATAAACCAAAAGAAATCGTGAAGCTTGCCAAGGAATTCGAAAATTCTGCATGTGTGGTTTCAAAATATTTTGACATGGATCTCGATTTTTACTTGAATAAACATGATCATGTACTGAAAAATAAATGATAATATGACTTGATTGAGGTTTGAAAGAAATCTAGACATGCCTGGTTTCGTTTTGAAAGAAAACGAACGAAACGACGACGACGCGGCACGGAGGAGGTGGAGCGCTTCTCTTGTTTACCTTTCTTGCTCTCGATTTTTCTTCCCTTTCTCCCTAGCTATTATTCACGTTTTTTCTACTGAAAATGGGTCTGATTTCGGTGGGGAGGGAGTGTGATGGAGTGGTTATGAGGGGTGAGGAGGATGGTGCAAGATATAAGGATCATATCAAGACCAAGTCTTCATGCATTTGAATTTTAAATTTTGAATTGATATCAAATGAGTTGGTGGATGCTTCTAGGAGGTAGTGGCCGAAAATTTGCTTATTTTCTAGTCTAGGATATGTCCATTAATTAATTAAATTGTGCTCCCAAAAATCCTAGAATTATCCTACTAATTACATGCAAAGAATTGGTCAAAGTTGATGAGTTGGAAAATGAATCTTCTAGCACTAAGGGTGGCCGAAAAATGCATGATAAAATAAATGGAAATGTTGATTATCTAGTCAACTAATAATCTTTGAAAGCCCTACTAATCCTTTAAATAATTTAGTGAGCTAACCCCTTAATTTAATACCTTAAATGAGTTCATTTCTTAATCACCTCAAATAATTAAATTAAATCCTCAAACCTCCCTTTCTAACTTAAATGAACTTACTTGCTAGCTAAATTAACTTCTGGAAATATTTCTCGAATCTTAAATTCTACCTCAAAACTCCGACTCTGGTCCGGCCTCACTGAAAATACTGAAATGCTAAAAATCAATCTACTGAACTGAAATAATAAATAATTAACTTCAAATAAATGCATTTAAAATAATCATGCAATGAAGTCAATTAAATTTAAAAATCTAGAATTATGCATGGCTTAAACGTAGAGTGATTTACGGGTTCTACAATCCTTCCCCCCTTAAAAGAAATTTCGTCCTCGAAACTAAAACTCACCGAATAACTCAGGGTATCGACTTCTCATTTCCGGCTCAGACTCCCACGTAGCTTCCTCCTCTGAATGGTTGAGCCATTTGACTTTGACTCGCTTAACCTACTTGTTCCGAAGTTTCTTCTCCTGCCGGTCTAGGATCTGCACTGGTCTCTCCTCATAAGACAGGTTCGGAGTAAGTTGCAACGGCTCAAAGTTCAGCACATGCGAAGGATTTGCCATATACTTCCTCAGCATGGAGACGTGAAAGACATTGTGTACTCCGGCCAGATTCGGCGGGAGAGCCACACGATAAGCAAGCGTCCCAACTCTGTCAAGGATCTCAAACGGTCCAATGAATCTCGGACTGAGCTTCCCTTTCTTGCCAAATCTCATGACACCCTTCATAGGTGCCACTTTCACGAAGACATGATCGCCCACTGCAAACTCTAAGTCTCTCCTCCGCTGATCGGCATAACTCTTCTGTCGGCTCTGAGCAGTACTCATCCTATCACGGATCTTGACTACTACATCTGCTGCCTGCTGAACAATCTCTGGACCCAACTCTGCTCTCTCTCCTACTTCATCCCAATGAACAGGAGATCTACACTTGCGGCCATACAGCGCCTCATACGGAGCCATACCTATAGACGACTGGAAACTGTTGTTATAGGTGAACTCTACCAATGGTAAGTTCGACTCCCAACTCCCAGAGAAATCAATGACGCAAGCACGGAGAAGATCCTCTAAGATCTGAATAACTCGCTCCGACTGTCCATCTGTCTGCGGATGGAAAGCTGTGCTAAACAGCAACTTCGTACCCATAGTCGAATGCAAACTCTTCCAAAACGAGGAAGTGAATCTGGGATCTCTGTCGGATACGATCGAAACTGGAATACCATGGAGTCGGACTATCTCTCGGATATACAGCTCTGCATACTGAACTATGGTGAAAGTCGTCTTAATAGGCAAGAAGTGCGCTGATTTTGTAAGACGATCTACAATCAACCAGATAGCATTCGATCCTCTGGCTGACCTCGGCAATCCGGTCACAAAGTCCATGGTAATGTTCTCCCACTTCCACTCGGGAATAGGAAGAGGCTTGAGCAAACCTGCTGGTCTCTGATGCTCGGCCTTCACTAACTGGCAAGTCAGGCACTCGGATACAAAACGCCTGATGTCCTTCTTCATCCCTGGCCACCAATACAATAGCTGCAGATCTTTGTACATCTTCGTACTCCCAGGGTGAATGGAGTACGGGGACGTATGGGCCTCTGATAAGATGTCTGCTCGGATAGAATCACTGCTGGGAACCCATATCCTATCTCGGTATCTCACAATACCGTCGCTGACTGAATACAAAACACTGCCCTTGGCTTCATCTCTCTTCTTCGACTGTGCCAACTGCTCATCTGCTGCCTGACCGCTGCGAATACGGTCAATAAGAGAGGACTGGATAGTCAAGGTAGATAAACGAGGAACTCTACCTCGAGCATAAGTCTCAAGATCAAACCTCTGCATCTCAATCTGAAGAGGTTTCTGCATCGTCAAATGAGCCATCACTGCGACTTTCCTGCTCAAAGCATCCGCAACTACATTAGCTTTACCCGGGTGATAGCTAATGTCACAATCGTAGTCTTTCACAAGCTCCAACCAACGCCTCTGACGCATGTTCAGCTCCTTCTGCGTAAAGAAATACTTGAGGCTCTTGTGGTCGGTAAAGATCTGACACTTCTCTCCATACAGATAGTGCCTCCAAATCTTCAAAGAAAAAACTACGGCCGCTAAGTCCAGATCATGGGTAGGGTAATTCTTCTCATGGATTTTCAGCTGTCGAGAAGCATACGCTATCACTCTCCCATGCTGCATCAGAACTGCACCTAAACCAAGCTTCGAAGCATCGGTATACAGAACCAACTCACCGGATCCTGACGGTACAGCCAAAACGGGTGCTGAGATAAGAGCTTGCTTCAAAGTATCGAAGCTCTTCTGACACTCCTCGCTCCACACAAACTTCACATTTTTCTTGGTCAGTGCTGTGAGTGGAACGGCAATGGATGAGAATCCCTGAATGAATTTCCTGTAATATCCTGCTAGTCCAAGGAAACTGCGGATCTCGGATGCATTCTGAGGCACAACCCAATCTCTAACTGCTACAACTTTCGCCGGGTCTACCTCAATGCCACTGCTAGAAACAATGTGGCCCAAGAACGCCACCTTCTCTAACCAGAATTCGCACTTACTGAACTTTGCGAATAGTTTATGTTTCTGCAATGTCTGCAACACTGTGGTCAGATGCCTGCTGTGCTCCTCCCGACTCTTGGAGTAGACGAGAATGTCATCTATGAACACTATCACAAACTGGTCGAGGTACGGCTGAAATACGCGATTCATTAGATGCATGAAGATTGCTGGCGCATTCGTCAGACCGAACGGCATCACTAGGAACTCGTAGTGACCATAACGAGTCCTGAAAGCTGTCTTCGAGACATCAGCATCTCTCACCCTCAACTGGTGATAACCGGAACGCAGATCTATCTTGGAGAAAATCGAAGCTCCCTGCAACTGGTCAAACAGATCCTCAATCCTCGGCAGTGGGTATTTATTCTTCACTGTAACCCTGTTCAACTCCTGATAGTCAATGCAAAGCCTCATCGAGCCATCCTTCTTTTTCACAAATAAGACCGGCGCGCCCCATGGAGAAAAGCTCGGGCGAATGAACTCCTTGTCGAGAAGTTCCTGAATCTGCTTCTTAAGCTCTGCCATCTCTGTCGGTGCTAGTCGGTACGGCGCTTTGGATAATGGACCAACATGGTCCTAATGCATCCTACTACATGTATACAAGCCGCCTTGGGAGCCTGGAGTCGATCCAATACCTGAAACTCACAAACCAAAAGAAATCGTGAAGCTTGCCAAGGAATTCGAAAATTCTGCATGTGTGGTTTCAAAATATTTTGACATGGATCTCGATTTTTACTTGAATAAACATGATCATGTACTGAAAAATAAATGATAATATGACTTGATTGAGGTTTGAAAGAAATCTAGACATGCCTGGTTTCGTTTTGAAAGAAAACGAACGAAACGACGACGACGCGGCACGGAGGAGGTGGAGCGCTTCTCTTGTTTACCTTTCTTGCTCTCGATTTTTCTTCCCTTTCTCCCTAGCTATTATTCACGTTTTTTCTACTGAAAATGGGTCTGATTTCGGTGGGGAGGGAGTGTGATGGAGTGGTTATGAGGGGTGAGGAGGATGGTGCAAGATATAAGGATCATATCAAGACCAAGTCTTCATGCATTTGAATTTTAAATTTTGAATTGATATCAAATGAGTTGGTGGATGCTTCTAGGAGGTAGTGGCCGAAAATTTGCTTATTTTCTAGTCTAGGATATGTCCATTAATTAATTAAATTGTGCTCCCAAAAATCCTAGAATTATCCTACTAATTACATGCAAAGAATTGGTCAAAGTTGATGAGTTGGAAAATGAATCTTCTAGCACTAAGGGTGGCCGAAAAATGCATGATAAAATAAATGAAAATGTTGATTATCTAGTCAACTAATAATCCTTGAAAGCCTTACTAATCCTTTAAATAATTTAGTGAGCTAACCCCTTAATTTAATAACTTAAATGAGTTCATTTCTTAATCACCTCAAATAATTAAATTAAATCCTCAAACCTCCCTTTCTAACTTAAATGAACTTACTTGCTAGCTAAATTAACTTCTGGAAAGATTTCTCGAATCTTAAATTCTACCTCAAAACTCCGACTCCGGTCCGGCCTCATTGAAAATACTGAAATGCTAAAAATCAATCTACTGAACTGAAATAATAAATAATTAACTTCAAATAAATGCATTTAAAATAATCATGCAATGAAGTCAATTAAATTTAAAAATCTAGAATTATGCATGGCTTAAACGTAGAGTGATTTACGGGTTCTACATCGCCAGTGACCGATCAGTTCAGTATGGTACCACCCGGTCGCCAATGATCGGCCAGCTCAGTTCAGTTTCAGCCTCCCCGGTAGCCAGTTACCGATCAGTTCAGCTTAGTGCAGGGGCCACAGGCGTAAAACATAATCTCAATAGAAAATTTTACTAGTTATTTCAGTACTGGCTCCAAGGAGCAAACATTTTTTTTACTGTGATTATCAGTTCAGTTATGCACGTATTATAATTGCTCAATACAGATTATTTTCAGCATGCCTCAGGACAGGATATGTTATCTCATGCATATTTTAATTCAGATTTTTACTCGTTACCTGCGATATATGCATGCTGAGTCTTTAGGCTCACTAGACTTGATTGTTGTAGGTACTGATGAGGCCAGGGCCGAGGGCGGGGACCAGTGAGCCAGCTTGGGTTGGCAGTAGTGGCACCCGAGGACCTCAGAGCAACAGTTGTTATTTTATTCCGCAAACATTTTATCAGTCGTTGGATATTTTTAAATTGTGATTTTTGGCAAACTTTATTTTCTTCCGCTGCAATATTTTGAAATATTGAACTTGATTCACCAGTGATTTTATGAATGAGGCCATTTAAGTTCTTTTAAAAAGAAAATTTTTAATTTTCCGCAAATTTTCAAGCAAGAAGTTTTAGTGCACTTTGCAAGTGAATTCTGTGATATATTGTGTACTGCAGTAAAAAGAGAATGAGCTTGAATTAGATTGTATTGTACTTGTGTTATCTGATTCTGATTACATTATTGATATTAATATGCTGACAAGTACAGAACTATTATATTTTCTTGCCAGGAGATGGTAAGATTCGGACCTGAAATGGCCGGTGAACGAATGATATACGGTAAGGATTCTCGATTTTGAATTCCTTGATATCCGTATTATGTATGATTCGATGATTATCGAAAAGAATGGAGTAATTCTTTATGTATTCAGTTGATTACTGAAGTTGAGCCTGTCTGGAAATGATTTGTCAGTAGTAGGGGAGTTGCTATAGTCGTTCCATATGAAATTCCGGATTTGTCTTATATCAGGGAGAGCGACTTCAGCCTTGATTTGATATCAGGTATGGATTTCATTTTAGACTTCTGTACAGAATGATCTTGATGGAATTGAAAGAATTGAAATGTCAGTTAGAAGATTTACTGCCTGAGAATTAGAGTTAAATCTGATTATGTGTTTCTCTGAGAAATACTTCAGTTCTGTGTATGGGTTGATAAATCATGTGTTCTGAAGTGTCCTGATGATTTTATGCTCGTTTTATCTATGATATTTTGATATATTCGCAGCGTATGATTGATTGAATCGAACAGTTGAAATTTGTATTGAATATTCTGGGAACTGAGATTGTTGTATACAGAATTATTCGGCTATGAATCCAGATTGCAACAGATTGTATTCAGAGTCTGTGATATCTGAAGATAGTATAATGATTGATTATATAAACCATTGAGATTATATACAGTCAAGCCGGCTCAGAGCTGATGTTGAAAATTACAGCAGTTCCGAAGTTTAATCATATTGTTCAGAACTTGATTTCGATAGTCAGAACAGTGTGTTAATCAGAATACCAGGTAGGTAATGTTTTATTTTATATAAATAGCTGATTAGTTTGTGCCAGATACTTCGAATTTGAAATGACAGATATTGTCAGAGGCACACAGTAGTAGAGTCAGTATTATTCTGATAACACGAGATGTGTGATAATTCGAACGGACAGTTTTGATGTAAACAAATGAAATCAGTTTTGTCAGAATTTGTATTGAAATGTCTAAATCGCTGACAGATGAAGACAGGAAGATAGAAACCAGGAAATTGGTTATACAGATTATCGATTCTTGAATAGAAATGGGGGTACATTTATATGAATTTCGTGATGAAACTATCGAAAATTTTGTTATGACGGTGATATGATGTGATTACTATTGAACGATTGTTCAAATCAGCATATGTATATTGTAGAGGATGACGTACAGATATGACAAACGATTGAGAGGTATGTCAGAAAAGGGGGTCAAATGGTATTGAATGCCAGAGTTAGTTATATCATACCGTGATTTTGGTTGATTTTATACTTTTGGCAGAATGTATAGCATGATCTTTATCTATGGTTTATAGATTGACAGATAGTCGAAGCGAACTATCTAGATACTGGAGGATATCCAGGAACTGTAGTGCTGGATTTTAGCACTAGTGACCTGATGTCTTGTCACTTTATGAATTATTGTACAATAATAGCTATTAGATGAGTATCGAGATAGCTCTAGTCGAGGTATTGTACAGTGAGTACTGCGGATTTTTCTGAATGGGAATGATATTACGGTGATATCTGAGATTGCATTTGATAACAGCTGATGATATTGATTTGGTATGAGCTGTTAATTGATATATACGAGTGTTGTATAGCCAGTATTTGCAAGTAATTTTATCAGAATGGTTTGATAGAATGAATTTTCAAGTAACCTTTAGTATACATTTCTTCTTTATCTGATTTGATTGCCTATGATTTCGAGGACGAAATCATATCTTAGAGGGGGAGAAATGTAAGGCCCGAGAATTTGATTACCGTAATCGAAAATGATTTGAGGTATATTTACCGTAATCTGAGATTATTCTGGAATGATTTATTGATTAATCAAGGTAATTATAGACGGAACAGAGTGGACCGGGAAAGGTAAGAAAAGACGCAAAATGTATGTGCAAGGAGGTGTGCTCGCGCACATGCGTGACGTGATGCGCGAGTCTTGCGCGGAGTGGACAGAAGACCCCGCGCATATGCGCGGCGTGTGGGCGCGCATATGCGCGAGGTGTCCAGTAGCCAAGGAAATGCTCGGCGCCTATGCACGACGTGAACGGGCGCATATGCGCGAGTAGGGCAGTGAGTTCGGGGCACATGCGCAACGGAAGGCGCGCATATGCGTGAGAGATGCCGAGACACATGTGCCGAGAAATGGTGTCTCGCGCATATGCGCCGGTTGATGTCGCGCATATGCGCGAGACGTGTTTCTTGACGGAACGAGCCACGTTTCCTTGAGCATGCAGGGGATATATATATAGGTACAAGCGATTGTTCCTCAGAATTGAAAGAGGACGAAGCCAAGGGAAGCTTCGGGAGAAATTCAAGTTACGAGCGAACCGTCCGTCTGATTTTGAATCCGACTTCAGTACTGTGTTCCTATCAACGCAGGCTACAACTGGACGTAAGTTTTGTTACGTTGTGACATATTCTGAAATTATGATGTTGTCAGAATTGAATGAAATTCATATATGATGTTCTTGACATGTTAGACATCATAGAATCGAAGTCAGATTAAGAAACGGACTGATTATAGAATTATTATGATTTTCGGAGTCGATTTGATTAAGATTCGATATCAGATTGGTGTTGTTGGTGAAATTATGAATTGCACCGATATTGATTATGAGTTCTTGTATTATATCTATGGTGTTAGGAATTGACAGGTTATTGAGACTGTATTTTTATGCCGTTAAAACATCAGTAAATTGATATTGATCAGATTCGGTATTGATTGAGATGGTATTGTGATACCATATGTCGATTGGCATTGATCATATTATGTTTTGATTTGAGTATTGATCAGAACAGGTGTTGAATTGAGTTATATACTGATATTGTGTCTGTTCGGTATTGTTATTACCAGATTGAGAATGGACAGGATTGAATGCAGGACTTCGTCTTTGTCAGAGCGAGAAGAGAAAGGTATAAATTAATGTTGAGTTGGGATTGCACAACTCGAGTGAGGTTTGGCTCGAGTTTCCCTAAACCACATACTTTACCTTATGATATTGATTTGATTGATGTACTTGTTCTCTTGATTTTTAGACAGCAGGTATTAGACGAGTAGTCTTGTGACAGAAGTGCCTGATAGTGGTGGGATCGCCACGGGCACATTGCACGCTGTCACAAGATAGTGTATGGGCGATTGTGCCAAAGTCTGTCACCGGATGTTTGGCTATCGATGTGGATATAATTATAACTTCTTCTATTACTGATGATCGATATTATATCGATGTGGATAGAATTGGAGCTTCTTCTATTACTGGTGATCGGTACCGTATCGATGTGGATAGAATCATAACTTCTTCTATTACTGGTGATCGATATTATATCGATGTGGATAGAATCGGAGTTCTTTCTATTACTGGTGATCGATACTATATACCGATGTGGATAGAATACGAGCTTCTTCTATTACTGGTGATCGATACCATATCGATGTGGATAGAATTGGTATTTCTTCTATTACTGGTGATCGATATCCTATCAACATGGATAGAACTGGAGTCTTTTCTATTACTGTTGGTCGATATGGGAATACCCCCATCTGGAAACCGGGATCCCTAGACTAGGATTGAGTCTTGTCTAAAATGTGAAGTCATGAGTCTAATTGAAAGTTTATATTGAGTTACGTTGATTATGTTCCTGAATATGGTACATGATGAATTATATTCCTGATGATGGTACATGTTTAGAATAGGATTTATTCTTGATATGGATTTATATTCTGATCTGAATACATGATAGAAATATCTGTTATATGTTTTTATATTGTTTTTATGATTGCATGTATACATGATTTATCTGAGAATGTAATTCTCACCGGAGTTATCCGACTGTTGTCTTGTTTGTATGTGTGCATGGCAACAGGTGGGATAGGATCAGGGTCAAGAAGAGAACGAGGCTGGACTAGATAGCGTGGAGATCCGGGCTTCGAGGCAACTTAAGATTCAGCACTGATATATAGTTGAACCTAGTTGAATACTTGTAGATAATACAAGATTTGTATAATTATGTTTAATTTGTAATTTGAATTGAATTACATTACGTTTCCGCTTTGTATTTAAAAAAAAAATTTAGACCCTGTTTATTATAATTGTTTGAATTATTCCTAAAGACGATTAAGGAATGAGTTAGCGTCCGGGTCCCCACATCACATGTACTTGCACCTGATGAGATTGAACTTAATCCATCTCTTTCCTTTGTTGAACAACCTGTTTGCATTATGGATCGGAAGGAGAAAGTATTGCGTAATAAATCGATTCTGCTAGTTCGAGTGCAATGGACACGACATGGTGTAGAGGAGTCAACGTAGAAATTGGATTCTATGCATATGACATCGGCTCCAATCAACGTCCTGATCCGTCGCTCTTATCTGCATCACATGAAATATCTGGAATGAGTTATAAAACTCAGCAAGTGGAACTCTTACATAACAAGCTATACATATCATACTCTGTAAAGCATGACTTTGAAATCATTAAATACCATCAACTCTGAAACATGAATATCATAGTATGAATAACAATAACGATGGTATTTCTCTTTTCTCTGTTTGATTGATATCTAGATAGTATCTCTGTCTCTGTACCTATATCCCATAGATATAAATCGATTACTCTGTCGGGATATAAGCCTATGGGCGTTGATCAACTAATTGCATGCAATCTCTGACTATGAATCTATCAATCCAATAAATCATTTGAACTCTCTTTCTGGCATTAAACCAAACGCTTTGCATACTCTTTTCTTTTGTATTCCCTTTGACATAATTGAGACATAAAATGCCTCTAATATACAACAAAGTGTATTAATACATAGCATGAACCAAATGGAAGGGAATAACATGTTAAAACCATTGAAATACAATACATATATTATCATGTGAGCACAAGGAATGAATTTCACTTACAACCAATAGAACCCTTGAATATAATCTCTTGGTACACAACCTACAACAATAAACCATGTATTGCACCATTATCATCTCAATAATCACAAACCCATACCATTAAATCCATAAAACCAACACAATCCACAAACCCAATATTTCTCCCAACACCAAAACCAAGAAATAAACAAACCCATAAGCTTACCTTAGCTCTTAGAACCCACAATAACTTTGCTCACACTACAAAACTCCAACAAGATGCAAGAATCAAAGAGATGAAGTGAAAGGAAATGGAACCCTAGCCTTCACTTGAGCTGCAAACCGAGAGAATGGAGAGAAATGAGAGTAACTCTGCCATTTATATCACTTAAATCTCGAAAACATGCTTCTACTGTTCAACGACCGCGGATGCGCTAGCCCTTGCACCGCGGGTGCGCTATACCTTCGGCACCTCATTCAAAAATTCGAAAATGACGACCGCGGGTGCGGTAACTCTTACACCGCGTGTGCGGTGTGTCTTCGGCAACTCAACCGAAAATCTGAAATAACGACCGCGGGTGTGGTCTTCTTTTGAGCGCGGGTGCACTGACCATACCGCGGGTGCATTGCATAAAAGAGTGCGGGTGCACTCTCCTCTGAACCAACAATACTCTTCGCAACTAAACCGAATCGCAATGTCACTTCTCTTCATATATTGGAAACACTTCCAACAAGAAAGTTGCACCTCTATAACATATCTAACCACTCCAATTGGCCTCATACCAATCGGCTCAACATACAAATTACCATGAATTAAATCGCAACGACGCTACAATATAACCACACAACATCTATAATCAACAATACTTTAAACCATAGATCACAACTCTTAACAACTAAACCATGCTTAAACTTGACCAAATAGTCCATAAACATACGAAATCTTAAACCGTACCGTTCACCAGGCTTGGATATTACAATCTCCCCTCCTTGAAGGAATTTCGTCCCCGAAATTGACGTCACTGCGAAAACAACTCAGGATACTTTTCTTTCATCTCATCCTCTGATTCCCACGTGGCTTCTTCAATCAAATGATTCCTCCAAAGGACTTTAACAATGCCGATCTCTTTGTTTCTCAACACTTTAATTTTGGGATCCAGAATTTGGACCGGAATCTCTTGATAAGTCAAATTCGGCGTCAAATCCAATGGCTCGTGGCGAAGAACATGGGAAGGATTCGCAATATACTTCCTGAGCATGGAGACATGAAAAACATTATGAACTCTATCAAGATCTGGCGGTAGGGCTAACCTGTAAGCTCGATCACCAACTCTATCCAAGATCTCAAATGGGCCAATAAATCTCGGACTCAACTTTCCCTTCTTGCCAAACCGCATCACACCCTTAAGAGGTACAATCTTCAAAAACACATGTTCTCCAACCTCAAACTGCAACGGCCTTCGCCTGACATCAGCATAACTCTTCTGTCTTGTCTGTGCTGTCTTCATCCTCTCTTGAATAACAGCAACAACATCAGCTGTCTGTTGGACCAACTCTGGACCCAACATCTTCCTCTCACCAATCTCATCCCAATACAAAGGAGATCTACACTTTCTGCCATAAAGTGCTTCATACGGTGCCATGCCAATCGTCGCTTGGTAGCTATTATTGTACGTGAACTCAACAAGAGGCAATTTGAAATCCCAGCTACAAGGATAATCGATAGCACAAGCTCTGAGCATATCCTCTAAAATCTGAATAACTCTCTGTGATTGACCGTCGCTCTGGGGGTAATATGCTGTACTAAAAGCTAACCGTGTACCTATAGCTCTGTGCAAACTTTTCCAAAACTCTGAAGTAAATCTAGGGTAACGATCAGACACGATCGACACAGGAACACCATGAAGTCTAACAATCTCTGCTATGTACTCTTCGGCATACTGGTTCATAGAGTACGTCGTCTTGACTGGAAGAAAATGCGCTGACTTGGTCAACCGATCAACAATAACCCAAATAGAGTTAAAACCTTTCTGCGTTCTTGGAAGACCAGTCACGAAGTCCATCGGTGTAATGCCCGAGATTTAATATCGTGTTAAATTACGATTATTGATTTTAATCGAGACGATTATGAGAGGGACTAACCGAGATACAAAAAGAGATTTTATGTGGGAATTGTTGGTGTGAGGACCGAAGGTCTCGTGCATATGCGCGAAGAGTAGGCGCACATATGCGCGAGCTGTGCGGAAGCCTTATTAAGAGACCGAGCATTGGGCGCACATGCGCGACTTCAATACGCGCACATGCGCGAGAGGTCCAGAGAGTTGGGCGCACATGCGCGATCTCAATACGCGCACATGCGCGAGGGGTCCAGAGAGTTGGGCGCACATGCGCGATCTCAATACGCGCACATGCGCGAGAGGTCCAGAGAGTTGGGCGCACATGCGCGACTTAGATTCGCCCATATGCGCGAGGCGATGTGCATGATACGCGCGGAGACAGAGTGTCTCGCGCATATGCGCCGAGTGATGTCACGCATATGCGCGAGACGTAGATTGCAAAGAAGCGAGCCACTTGCCTTAATGCATGTAACGTATATATATATATATATATACACATGTCTTCTTAAGTTTCAGAAAGAGGAAACCGAAGGAAAATTGATTTTGTGCTTCAAGTTACAATCGTTCAAAATCCATCTGTCCGAATTGTAATCTGACTTCAGTACTGCAATCCTATCGATGCAGGCTACAACTGGACGTAAGTTTTACTACGTTTTGACATGTTTTGAAATTATGCTATTGTCAAAATTGAATAGGATTCAAATATGATGTTCTTGTCATATTAGACATCATAGAATCGAAGTCAGATTGAGTAACAGATCGATTATGGAATTGTTATGAATTTTCAGGGTATATTGATTTATACCAGATAGATTTTAATTGTGACGGGATTATAGATTGTATCGGATATGAGTTATGATTTGTAATTGATGTCTGTTGAGATGGTATTGACGGAGATACTGAGATTGTGCCGTTATGCCGTGATTTGAATTAAATCCAGATTAATCAGATTCAATGTTGAATTGAGAATGGAATATTGATATTATAATTCTCAATATGTCGTTTCAGATTTATAGAGACAGTCTTGAGTTCAGAATTGATATTGCTTCAGACCGAGACTACAAACGAAAGGTATAAGTCAATGTGGTATTGGGAGATCGACTTAAGTCGGTTTAGATTTGAGTTTCCCTAAATCACATACTTTACTTTATTGCATTGATATTTGCATTGATGTGATTGACGTACTTGTTCTCTTGATTTATAGATAGCATGTATTAGACGAGTAATCTTGTGACAGAAGTGCCTGATAGTGGCTGGATCGCCACGCGCACATTGCACGATGTCACAAGATAGTGTATGGGCGATAGTGCCAAAGTCTGTCACCGGATGATTGGCCATCGATGTGGATAGAAATCTATTACTGGTGATCGGTACTGTATCGATGTGGATAGAATCGTAACTCTTGTATTACTGATGATCGACATCATATCGATGTGGATAGAATCGGAGTTTCTTCTATTACTGGTGATCGATACTATATCGATGTGGATAGAATCGGAGTTTCTTTTATTACTGGTGATCGATACCCTATCGACGTGGATAGAACTGGAGTCTTTTCTATTACTGTTGGTCGATATGGGAATGCCAACTTCTGAAAACCGGGATCCCTAGACTAGGATTGAGCCTAGTCTGAATTGTAGGGTTACGAGTATTGTCGACAGTCTGATATTGATTATGTTTCAGATTTTGATACATATTGCTGTTATCTGTTACAAGCTTTATATTTGTTTATATGATTGCATGTTTCGTTGATTTATACTGGGGTTATATTGTCACCGGAATTATCCGGCTGTTGTCTTGTTTGTATGTGTACATGACAACAGGTGGGACAGGATCAGGGTCCAGAAGATGAGGAGAGATCGTGATAGAGTGGAGACTTCGGATTTTGATGTATATAGGGTTTTGGCACTTGATAATTAGATGTTGAACCTTAGTTTTTACTGATTTGTAGACGGTACAGGACTTGTACTTTATTTTATACTGAGTTGTATATTAGTTTGATTTCACTACATTCCGCATTAAAAAGAAAAAAAATTTTATGACCCTAATTACTTGATTAGTAAATTGATCCAGATGAAGATTAAGAACTGATTAGCATCCGGGTCCCCACGATCGTAATGTGCTCCCATTTCCATTGAGGAATCGGTAATGATAGCAATGTCCCAGCAGGTCTCTGATGTTCGATCTTCACCTGCTGACAAGTTAGGTACTGAGAAATAAACATGGCAATATATTTCTTCATACCTGGCCACCAATAGAGTCTACGAAGATCCTGATACATCTTAGTGCTACCTGGATGTATCGAGTATGGCACGGTATGTGCCTCTGTCAAGATGTCTTGCCGAATATCATAACCAGCAGGAATACATATACGGCCTCTGAATGTCACCAAACCATCTCCATTCATCTCAAACTCTGAATTACCTCTCTCCTCTGCTCTAGCTCTCATCTCTATCAACTGTGCATCAATGGCTTGCTCTCTACGGATCCTGTCTGTCAAAGTAGCCCGAATGATCAACGTTGAAAAACGAGCAATGGTCCCCGGAATCACCAAAGCTATCTCTTCTCGCTGCAAGTCTAACAACAATGGCTTCTGGATCATAGAACTCAAGGAAGAACTTGACTTACGGCTCAATGCATCCGCTACAACATTCGCCTTCCCTGGGTGGTAAATAATTGTCACATCATAATCTTTGACAAGCTCTAACCACCGTCTCTGTCGCATATTGAATTTTTTCTGAGAAAACAAATACTTTAAACTCATGTGGTCCGTGAAAATTTCACACTTTTCGCCATACAAATAGTGTCTCCAGATTTTTAGGGCAAAAACCACAGCTGCCAGTTCCAGATCATGCGTAGGATAATTCTTCTCGTAGTCCTTCAACTGGCGAGAAGCATAGGCTATAAGCTTTCCACGTTGCATCAGCACTGCACCGAGGCCCTTCTTCGACGCATCAGTGTAAACAACAAATCCTCTGAACCACTGGGCAATGCAAGTACAGGAGCTGACGTCAACCTATCTTTCAACTCTTGGAATCCACTCTGGCATTCGTTGGACCACTCAAGCTTCACAGTCTTCCTCGTCAGATTGGTTAACGGCAGGGCAATCTTGGAGAAATCTGAAATAAAACGACGATAATAACCCGCCAAACCAAGAAAACTGCGTACCTCTGATACAGTGGTAGGAATAGGCCATTTCTGAATCACCTCTATCTTCACAGGATCAACAGCTATACCATCCTTCGAGACAACATGGCCTAAGAAAGAAATCTGCTCCAACCAGAACTCACATTTCTTCAACTTAGCGTACAACCTCTTCTCTCTCAACAACTGAAGCACAACTCTGAGGTGCTATGAATGAAGCTCTCTGGTCTTGGAATAAATCAATATGTCATCGATGAAAACAATGACAAAGCTATCCAAATAAGGCTTGAACACTCGGTTCATCAGATCCATGAAGACTGAAGGAGCATTAGTCAGACCAAAAGACATCACAAGAAATTCATAATGACCATACCTGGTCCGAAACACCGTCTTAGGGATATCAGACTCCCTAACCTTCAATTGATAATAGCCAGATCACAGATCAATCTTCGAAAACACTGTAGCCCCCTGCAGTTGGTCAAAAAGATCGTCTATCTGTTGCAACGGATACTTATTCTTGATAGTCACTTTGTTGATCTCTCTGTAATCAATGCATAGCCGCAAAGACCCATTTTTCTTTTTAACAAAAAGAACCGGAGCTCCCCAAGGCGAAGAACTCGGCCGAATGAAACCTTTATCCAAAAGATCCTGCAACTGCGTCTTCAACTCTTTCATCTCTGTTGGGGCCATTCTATACGGAGCCTTAGAAATAGGAACCGTACCTGGAACTAGATCAATCACAAACTCTACATCTCTGTCCGACGGTAAACCCGACACATCATCCTCAAATACCTCGGGAAACTCTCTCACAACATCAATATCATCAATATCCAACTTCACAATTCTATCCATATCAATAATTGAAGCCAAAAACCCATCACAACCTCTAAACAACAACTTCTTAGCCTCAAGACACGAAATAAAAGGAAGGACCAGCGAAGTACCTGCACTGGCGAGCATACCTTCCTTATTGCCATCGTCTGCAAATTTCACCGTCTTAGCAACACAATCAATCACTGCACGATAGGTTGATAGCCAATCCACGCCAAGTATAATATCAAACGCAACCATCGGAATAACAATCAAATCGGCAAAAACCACTCGCTCATCAATTTGAACAGAGCACGCATACACAATTGATGTCGGGCACAACACATCCCCCGAAGGCAAAACAACATTAAATTGGAGGGGAATAACAGAAGGAACTATACCCAAAGATCTCAAAAATAGTTCAGACATAAAAGAATGAGTAGCACCTGTATCAATCAATGTCGTAGCTACTCTGCCTGAAATTAAAATAGTGCTAGAGATCACAGAAGAATCATGGTTTATACCTTCCTTCGTCATGGTGAAGATGCGACCCTGCACCTTCTCTTTACTCAAGCCTCTCGGACAATCCTTGGCAATATGGCCTGCAGTGCCACATCGATAACAAGTATGAGTACCAAATCTGCACTCTCCCCGATGATGCCTACTGCACTTGGGACACAATGGCTTCTCGGGATCAAATTGAACTGCCGGTGCTTTCGGACTCGACTCTATCTTGCCTTTCCCCTTGAAATTGCCCTTACCTCTTTGGTTCGAACCCTGGCCTCTTTGAGCAATAGCTTGCTGCCTCACCTGTCTCTCTCTAGCAATATCTTTCTCATCTTGCTCGGCCAACAAAGCCTTAGCCACAATCTCTTTGAATGTCACCGCCTTTGACATATTGATGTCCCTTCTGATCTCTACTCTAAGGTCTCTAATGAAATGAGCACCCTTGTCTTTGTCGTTGGAAGCAATATATGGGGCAAACAGACAGCCCTCCTCGAATTTCAGAATATACTCATCAACATTCATACCTCCCTATCGAAGCTCCAAAAACTCAGTCACCTTCCGAGCTCGAAGTGCATCAGGGAAGTACTTGTCATAGAAAAGATCAGTGAAATCTTGCCACTTCAATGCCGGAACATCAATACCTACCTTGGTAGCATTCTACCAAATGCGTGCAGCTTTGACTAACATGAACACTGCACAACCAATTCTGTCTTTGTCTTCATACTTGAGATGATCAAATATAGCCTCAAGTGCTTTGATCCACTCTACGGCCACCAACGGATCAGTGCTTCCTGCAAACTCAGGCGGATCCATCCTCTTGAAAGCAGTAAATATCCCATCGGTTCCAACTGCTTGAACCACTTGACCTCTCCCTTGACCTCTACCTTGGCCTGTACCTTGCAAACATAGCAACTGTTGGATCTGCTCACTGTGGACCTTTGCTTGCTCTTTCAGTAGCTTGCCGAACTCATCGACAACTCTAGAGGAAGAACTATCCTCACTCTCTGAAGCCTTTCTCTTAGGAGGCATACTCCGACAATGTGCTCACAAAATACATATTAATAGATAACAATGAATAGATGTAGAAGAAGACATACCCGGACTGTTGAAAGTAGACGAAGTCATATGCATTGGTCCGAAGAACGGTGCTCTGATACCACTTATGTAACACCCTCTCGACTCAATTAATAAAAATCACAGCGGAACTCTAAATAAAAATTTTGCTTGAAGGGAGGAAGGATTTAAAATACATTTCAATGTACAATCAAAAGTATATACATGATCCATAAAGTGTTGCACCAAAATACAAAATATTATTTTGATCATGTATAGCAAAATATATTCTTCCTTCCATCTTCTCTGCATATGACATCGGCTCCAATCAACGTCCAGGTCCGTCGCTCTTATCTGCATCACATGAAATATCTGGAATGAGTTATAAAACTCAACAAGTGGAACTCTTACATAACAAGCTATACATATCATACTCTGTAAAGAATGACTTTGAAATCATTAAATACCATCAACTCTGAAACATGAATATCATAGTATGAATAACAATAACGATGGTATTTCTCTTTTCTCTGTTTGATTGATATCTAGATAGTATCTCTGTCTCTGTACCTATATCCCATAGATATAAATCGATTACTCTGTCGGGATATAAGCCTATGGGCGTTGATCAACTAATTGCATGCAATCTCTGACTATGAATCTATCAATCCAATAAATCATTTGAACTCTCTTTCTGGCATTAAACCAAACGCTTTGCATACTCTTTTCTTTTGTATTCCCTTTGACATAATTGAGACATAAAATGCCTCTAATATACAACAAAGTGTATTAATACATAGCATGAACCAAATGGAAGGGAATAACATGTTAAAACCATTGAAATACAATACATATATTATCATGTGAGCACAAGGAATGAATTTCACTTACAACCAATAGAACCCTTGAATATAATCTCTTGGTATACAACCTACAACAATAAACCATGTATTGCACCATTATCATCTCAATAATCACAAACCCATACCATTAAATCCATAAAACCAACACAATCCACAAACCCAATACTTCTCCCAACACCAAAACCAAGAAATAAACAAACCCATAAGCTTACCTTAGCTCTTAGAACCCACAATAACTTTGCTCACACTACAAAACTCCAACAAGATGCAAGAATCAAAGAGATGAAGTGAAAGGAAATGGAACCCTAGCCTTCACTTGAGCTGCAAACCGAGAGAATGGAGAGAAATGAGAGAAATGAGAGTAACTCTACCATTTATATCACTTAAATATCGAAAACACGCTTTTACTGTTCACCGACCACGGGTGCGCTAGCCCTTGCACCGCGGGTGCGCTATACCTTCGGCACCTCATTCAAAAATTCGAAAATGACGACCGTGGGTGCGGTAACTCTTACACCGCGGGTGCGGTGTGTCTTCGGCAACTCAACCAAAAATCTGAAATAACGACCGCGGGTGCGGTCTTCTTTTGAACGCGGGTGCACTGACCATACCACGGGTGCACTGCATAAAGGAGTGCGGGTGCACTCTCCTCTGAACCAACAATACTCTTCGCAACTAAATCGAATCGCAACGTCAATTCTCTTCATATATTGGAAACACTCCCAACAAGAAAGTTGCACCTCTATAACCTATCTAACCACTCCAATTGGCCTCATACCAATCGGCTCAACATACAAATTACCATGAATTAAATCGCAACGACGCTACAATATAACCACACAACATCTATAATCAACAATACTATAAACCATAGATCACAACTCTTAACATCTAAACCATGCTTAAACGTGAACAAATAGTCCATAAACATACGAAATTTTAAACTGTACCACCAGGCTTGGATATTACATCCGCACTTGTTTGATACTATTCCACATGTTCCATTGTATTCAATGTATATTGATCCATTTACTGATTTTAGTTTTGATATGTACTATAACTGATGACATATATATGTTTGCCAATGTTATATATAGAGATGTTCGAGATTTCGAGGATGAAATCTTTTAAGTGGGGGAGAAATGTAAGGACCCTGTATCATATTATCGTAAATCACACTTTCATTATCGATAATTCATGGAATTGTCATGTGATTATGTGTATGATGTATATCATGACAATGGAAGTGAAAAAATAGGTGGTGATAATGAAAGATTGTATTAGAAATTGATTTGTGTTTGAAAAGTATGCGGAACCGCAATAGAAAAGTGACACATGTTACGGTGTTTAACATAATTAACTGAGTATTAGTCCAAATTAAATGAGGCCAATTTCATTGGAAAGCTAATACATTGTACTAAAACTTTCATGTCTTGCGTTTTGTCCAATTCCATTTGGAAATAGGAGCAAAATCATCCCGAAGTGTATCGTGTGCGTTGCAGTTCTTGCACTGACACATTTTGGGAGAATGAGCATTACTCTCGCATCCGATATCCAAATTGAGTGAGGTTGGTGGTAAATGAAAGCTAAGACATAGAGCTACAACTTTCATGTTGATCACTTTTGCTAATGCGTAACCTAAAATAGCGTTTCGGACAGAGCAAGGCGCGCGGGCAGAACTATGTGCGCTTTATGTCGGCATATGCGCTAATACTTCTGTAAAACACGTTATAAAGACGATAAGGATGAGTTTTTCAACAGATATCTCTTCATTCCCTTTGAAGTTTCGAGAGGAAAGTTGGAAACCAAGGTTCTATCATTCGAATCTACCTTGAAATGATATCATAACTTGGAACAAAATATATATTCGGAATCCTCGCGTCGAGAGCTTTCTTTTGAGGTAAATTTCTTCTAGTTTCAGCACCTTTAATTAATGAAGTGCTAGAATAGCATGTATTTTAAGTTGAGATTCATATATGCGGAAGAATAATCGACAAGAAACTAAGTTTTGAAGTCGAAATTGAATTATGTTATGATTTTGATTTGATATGAAATTTCAAAAGATATTGTTGAATTTGAATGAAATTATTGATTGAAATGAAGGTATTATTGATGTAGATAGATTATTATACTGATATCTTCAGGCTACATCGACTGGAAAGAAGAATTGAGGTATGTTGCGACCAAGTAACATACGATAGGTATCTGTATCATATGATATATGTTTGATTGATTGGATTGAGATTACATGTCTATATGCCTTATTTGTTGAGTTTATGTGGTATACATGACATGCAAGTTGAGCTATGATCCTTGGATACCTTGATATGATTTGATTTTATTCTGGGGTTTGTTAACACAATGCTATATTTGGTATTACATGATCCTTAAAGCATAGTCATTTGTGGCCCCGATGATTGATTGAGATTTTGGATTTGATGACGCTTTGTCGACGTTATCATATGAGTATCCCTGATTGAGGCCGGTGTGCCAGCTCGAGCATTGATTTGATAGCGATTCGTTTGATTCTTACATGTGCTCAGTGGATGGGCATTTGACCTGATACCTCCACGACATACATGCATTGCATGCCATATATCATTGTTTAGATATATGTGGTATATATTGTGGTTGTTTTAGACTGAGCTTTGCTCACCCCAGAGGGTGTTGTTGTTGTCTTTGTATGTGGACAATGACAAGTACTCCAGGATATCAGGATACCGGAGATGGTGCTTCTGGAGGGAGTCACAGTTTGAGTTTGAGGTTTAGTGGATGTTTCCTAGTATATATGTATATGTATCTATATACAGGGCATGTCCCGAGGATATGAGTTTGTTTGTATTCAGTTGGTTTTGATTATGTGTGGGCATGTTTTATGAGGTGAAATGAAATACTATTTTTAGTATTCAAATAATATGTTTTGGGCTCATTGTAAATAAAATTTAAACCCGTTTTCCGTTGTAATTAATTTACCCTAATCAAATTGCATTGTAATAACGATTAGGAGTTAAGGGCCCCACATGGGTTGTACTATTTGGCCGCCCTAGCGCTGAAGCTTCTGGTCTGGGGTCATCTTGTTCATACTATAGCACTTGAACCACGTTCCTCGGACTCCCAAACTTATTTCCGTGAATCACGAACCCCTCGGGATCTTCTTGATTGCTCACAAGCCCATGTAATGCTTCCTTTAATCTCTTCATTCATCCACTCATGATTGGTACCTCCGGTAACTCTAACGGATCCATTGCTTTCCTCCGAACTTGACCTACCATGATCGCATCATCCTCCCCTTCTTGAAAAGGATTTGTCCTCAAATCTTGTTCATCACCTTCATCGAACAACGAAAGATCACTAACGTTAAAAGTAGAACTCATGTTATACTCACCTGACAGTTCGAGTTTGTAGGCGTTTTCATTGATCCTTTCCATGGACTTGAAATGGTCCATAACCCCTAGGTAGTAGCTTCGAGCGTCTCTTCTCGGGGAATTTTTCCGTTTGCAAATGCAGCCACACCCAATCACCCTTCTGAAATACAAACTTCTTCTTCCCGTTGTTGGCTTGCTTGGTGTATTGTTCATTTTCTTCTCTATGTTGACCTTGACCTTCTCATGCAAACTCCTAACAAATTCAGCCTTCTTTTTGCCATTCATGTTTAACATTTCACTCACAAGTAAAGACATCAAATCCAACGGAGTCGAAGAATTTAAACCATACACAATTTCAAATGGAGAATAACTTGTAGTCGATTGCACGCTACGATTGTAAGCAAACTCAACAAATGGTAAACATTCTTCCCAATTATTTAAGTTCTTTTTAAGTACAGCACGCAATAGTGTTCCTAAAGTCCTATTGACAACTTCAGTATGTGCATCTGTTTGAGGATGAAAAGTAGTAGAAAACAACAATTTTGTGCCAAGTTAAGCCCACAAAGTTTTCTAAAAGTAACTCAAAAATTTAACATCACGATCAGATACAATTGTCCTACGCATACCTACCTTGCAACCGAACAACTTCTCTAAAGAACAAATCTGCAATGTTAGATGCATCATCAGATTTATGACAAGAAATAAAATGTGTCATCTTAGAAAATCTATCGACACAACAAATATTTAATCCATCCCCTTCTTAGTCCTAGGAAAACCCAAAATAAAATCTATAGAAATATCAACCCAAGGTTCACTAGGGACGGAAAGCGGGGTAGAAAATCCATGTGGTTGTGTTCTAGCCTTAGCTTTGCTACAAGTTATGCACTTATCACACACACGCTCAACATCACGCTTCATATGTGGCTAATAGAAATGTTAATGTAAAGCACTCAAAGTTTTAACCACACCAAATTGTACCATCAAACCACCCACATGTGCCTCCATAAAACGAATGGATGATTTATGGATGCATAACCTATCTTCACTAAACAAGAAACCATTATGCAAATAGAATTTTTCATGTGGACCATGCATACATGTTTCAAACACATCCTTAAAATCCTCATCTATCACATATAACTCCTTGACATGCTCAAACCCCAAGACTTTAGATTCCAAGGTAGAGAATAGTGTGTACCTTCGTGATAGTGCGTCGACCACTACATTTTCCTCACCTTGCTTATATTTCATCACAAAGGGGAATGTCTCCACGAATGCTACCCACTTAGCATGACGCTTGTGGGGACCCGGACGCTAATTAAAGTTTTTAATCGTTCTTAGAATTAATCAATCAATTATAATAAACAGGGTCTAAATTTTTTTTTTAAAATACACAGCGGAAACGTTATGTTAATCAATCTGAATTACATATTTAATATAAACATACAAGTCCTGTATTGTCTACAATAATTCAACTAGGTTCAACTACATATCAGTGCTGACTCCTAATTTACTTCTGAGCCCGGATCTCCACGCTATCTAGTCCAGCTTCGTTCTCTTCTTGACCCTGATCCTGTCCCACCTGTTGTCATGCACACATACAAACAAGACAACAGCCGGATAACTCAGGTGAGAATTACATTCCCAGTATAAATCATGTATACATGCAATCATATAAACAATATAAAAGCATATAACAGATATTCATAACATGTATCAAAATCAGAACATGAATCAAATATTCGTAGCATGTATCATAATCTGAAGCATGAATTAATATCAACAATGACCCTTACTCTAAACATGTACCATAATCAGGAACATAAATCAGTATAAATCATATTTTGAACATGAACCATAATCAGGAACAGAAATCAACATCAATCAATGAATCAATATTCGTAACTCTTAAACTCAGACTAGACTCAATCCTAGTCTAGGGATCCCGGTTTTCTTACGTTGGCATTCCATATCGATCAACAGTAATAGAAAAAACTCCAATTCTATCCACATTGATATGGTATCGATCACCAGTAATAGAAGAAACTCCAATTCTATCCACATCGATTGCCAATCGTCCGGTGACCTATATGTGATAGACATTGGCACTTTCGCCAATTTACTATCTTGTGACATCGTGCAATGTGCCCGTGGCGATCCCGCCACTATCAGGTGCTTCTGTCACAAGATCACTCGACTAATACCTGCTTTCTATACATTCAGAGAACAAGCATATCCAGCAAATCAATGAACATAATAATAAGAAGTATGTGATTTAGGGAAACTCAAGTATATCATATTATACTCGAGTCGATCTCCCGGTACCACATTGACTTATACCTTTCTCTTCTCGATCTGACGAAGACAAAGTCTCGAAGTCCAATCTGTCCATATCAATCTGAAATACAATATCGCATAGGCACAATCTCAATATGCAACTCAATTCCAAATCTATTTTGATCAATACTCAAATCAAACATAATCTGATCAATATCGAATCAAGATACAATCTAATCCATATCGACGATATCACGATATAATCAAGTCACTACTGAATCTGATCAATATCAATTTACTAATGTTTCGACGGCATAACAATACAGTCTCGATAATCCCGTCCATCTCAACATCACAGATATATTACCAGAATTCATAATCAATATCAGTACAACTTATAGTCAATAACAATACAACCCTGATATCGAATCTCAATCAAATTAACTCCAAAAATCATAACAAATACATACACAGTCTGTTCTTCAATCTGACTTCAATTATATACTTATCAGTATACCCAGAACACAATATATCAGTCAAATCATAATTCCCCCAATATCATAATTTCAAACGATATCAGAATTCAATAAAACTTACGTCCTGCTGTAGCTGTCGTCGCTAGGAACTCGGCACTGTACTCGGATTGAAAATCATACGGTTAGATTCCGCAAAAATCACGAATCTATGATTTAGAATTTGATAACTCTCTCGGACCTCGTTTCTTTCTTTTCCCTTTTAAAGATTGATATGTGTATATATATATATATATATATATACACACACTGTGCATAAAAGGCCAAGTGGCTCGTCTTCGATTTGCATGTCGCGCACATATGTGCGTCCCAGCTCCGCGCATATGCGCCTGAAGTTTTATCCGGAAGGTTAGTTACTGGACTGCTCGAGCATATGCGCGACTTCACTCCGCGCATGTGCACCCAACTCTCTGCCTACCTCGCGCATGTGCGCGGCTCACGTCGCGCATGTGCGCGCAATGTTCTGTTCCAGCTCCTTGGCTACTGGACACCTTACGCATATGCGCGCCCTCACGCCGCGCATATGCGCGGGGTCTTCTGCCAAATCCGCGCATGGCTCGCGCATCACGTCGCGCATGTGCGCGAATGGCACACCCTCGCACATAATTTTGCGTCTTTTCTAGTCTTTCTCGGTCTAATCTGTTCCGTCTATAATCACATCAATTAATCACTAACTCATTTCAGATTAGCTTCAGATTACGGTAATAAAATCTCGGGCATTACATTTCTCCCCCTCTAAGATACGATTTCGTCCCCGAAATCACAGGCAATAAAATCAGATAAAGAAAAAAATGTATAATAGAGGTTAATCAGAAAACTCATTGCAATGCAACAATTCTGAAATTTCAGTCTCATATCAGATTTTGTCTCCCAAATAGTGTCTTCAGTATCATAACGCCTCCATTGAACTTCCACAAACGGAATAGTCTTCTTTGATACCCTGACGACTTTACTGTATATTCAACAGCAGAATAGTCTTCATTCTGGATTATTCTTCTTTCCTGAATCTCTAACTTCAATCTGGAATATTAATGCAAGAAGTATAATCTCATAATACAACTGGAAATAATTCTGATAGAATCCATCTCAGAACATTGGCTATACAACATCCGTATATACCAAATACCGACTCATAACAATCAATATTATCCTCTATTATCAAATCCGGTACTCCCAGTCAAGGTTACATTCAATCTTCCAGTTTTAAATATCAACAGTCATCATCCGACGTTGACATATTCAATCTATTTATTCTGAGTTGTCTTCATTTTCCTCTGAATCCATTTCAATTTCTTTTTCATATCTCTGATTCCATCCGATCCATTCTCAGGTATCTCGGAGATATTATTCTCATACGAAGGAAATCTACCGTTCTCACTGTACAATACCTGGACTGAAACTATTTCAATACTCATCTGATAGCTATTGTCGTACATTCATTCACAAAGTGACAACACATCGTCTCAACTAGTGCTAAAATCCAGCACTACAGTTCCTGGATATCCTCCAGTTTCAGGATAGTTGCACCAACTATCTGTCGATCTGTAGAAGATAAGTGAAAGAGTTTATTGTATACTCTGCCAAAAGTACAAAATCAAACGAAAATTACAGTCTGATATAGTCAACTTTGGCATTCAGTACAATCTATCATCTTTTCTGACATAAACCTCCATCGACTGGTCATATCCGCAAGTCTTTATGTACATATAATATATGCAAATTCACGCAATCTATTAATAACAATCACATCGCATCACAATCTTGACAAGATTTCGGTGGTTTCATTATGAAATCTATAGAAATGTACTCTCATTTCTATTCGAGAATCAATAATTTATATAACCAATCTCCTGGTTCCTCTCCTATTGATGGACAATATAGACATTTCAGTAAATTCTGCCACAATTGATCTCATATGTTTCCCTAACATCAGTCACTTCAAGTCATTAGACATTTTTCTATCATCAGAATAAATGTTTAATCAAAGATGGCGTACTTCTGATCATACCTTTTGTTTCAAAATCCAACACATCTGACACCACAAATCAGTTATTCATATGCCATACAGTATCACATACCTGATATTCTGATCGATCCTCTACTCTGATCATTGAAATCAAGGTCTAAACATTCTGATCAAACTTCTGTACTGCTTTAATTCCCGAAATCAGCTTTGGTTTGACTCACACTGTGGGGACCCGGGCTCTAACTCAGTTCTTTTCGGGATTAATTGGATCATTGTTAAAATATACGGGTCAAAATTTTGCTTTTAACATTAATTCACATGTTTATAACTTAAGCAAAAGATAGTTCTATATTTATTTCATTACAACAAACATAATATACATGTCTTGTTTTGTCCATATTCTACAAACCAGTATTTAAGTACAGTACATGTCAAAAGTACAACTACTAGTTCATCCGCTACGCCCGTGATTACCACGCTATGTCCATCTCTCATCTTTGTCGCGACACTGATCCTGCCCCACCTGTTGTTATGCACACATACAGACATAACAAAAGCCGGAAACTCCGGTGAGAACAAATCCCAGTATAAAACATGTATACATGCTGATACATAATCATAAATCATGAATCAAAGCAATAATAATGGGCTCCATAGTCTATGAAATCAATCTATATAAACATGCAATTCAAGTCAAATAATGTCTTGACTCAACTCGACTCTACTCTAGGGATCCCGGTGTGAATAAGACGTCACTGTCTGTCACCTACCCTCCCAATCGGGGTAACTGTACGTCTTATTCCTAGACTTCGGTCATGTCTGCATCGAATGTCTACAATCGGAGGATGTCTGCTCTTATGCGTCGATACACCGAACGTCTAGAAGTTTGGCAAATCTGCCAATGACTCTCCTATCTCAAATGCATGAATATAAATCTATAATTGCATAATCATATCAAAAGATTTGAATATAATCTATACAAAAATCATAATCATATCAAAAGACAAGCAACTAATCTAGTATGTGATTTTGTTGGGAAACTCAAATTGAATCTTATTTGAGTTGTGTCTTCCCCAAACAAAACATGCATTATACCTTTCATCGCACAATCTGTGTCGTAGTCAAAGTCTCGAAGACGAATCTGTCACTATCAAATCTGAAATAGAAATGTTGATACATATTCTATCAATCTCTAATCTCAATCAACACATATCCAATTCAATACTTGATCTCGGTACAATTTGACGGCATAACGACGTAATTTCCCGGTACCGGTCAATCCATCTCTCAACATATATCACCAATTCATAATTCTCAACTCATAACCATCATCATAAGCACATGATAGTACTCAAAATCTGCATATTTAATTCTAAACATGCTGGAAAATAATAACTATAGCATACAACATCCGTTCTTCGATCCGGTTGCATTTCTACGATATCAATAATCTCAAGAACATATTATAGAACTCAATTCATCCTTCTCCTAACACATATATATCAAAATGTGCTGGAATTGAATGAAACTTACATCTTCTTGTATCTAGTGATGAGAGGAACTCAAAACCAAAATCGGATTAAAGTTTGGATATAAAAGTCTTGTACAAGCTAGCTTCAAAAGTGAAAGAACTTTCCTTTTCCTTGATCCCTTCTCCCTCTCGATTCTCAGCTGTCCAGGAGAGGAAATGAAGACACATAATATATATATCTTGCATGTTGAGGGGCAAGTGTCATATTTTTCAAGTAACACGCATGACCGCGGGTGCGGTAGTTCATGAACTGCGGCTGCGTTCAAGCTTCGGCGGTCCATCCATATTTGCATAAACGTCGACCGCGGGTGCGGTCACTTCTGCACCGCGGGTGCGGTGTCATTTCTGTAAATACTTTCCAACTCTCTGTCCATCAACCGCGGGTGCACTCTTTCTTGGACCGCGGGTGCGGTGACCCCACTGTAAAATTGGCCAACTTTCTATCCATGCACCGCGGGTGCGGTGCTTCTCTAGGCGCGGGTGCAGTCTCTCTTCAAGCAACATTTCATCTTTGCATTTTAAATATGACCATCTAGGGCATTACATTTCTCCGCCTCTTAGATATTAGTTCGTCCTCGAACGTGAAATGAATTAATCAAGGTATAAAAACACAGCAGTAAAATCAAAAGTTGAATATTTACTCACATCATGAGAATAACTCTGGATATTTCTGTCTCATATCTGCCTCTGTCTCCCAAGTTGCTTCTTCAGTATCATGACGACTCCACTGGACTTTCACTAGTGGAATAGTCTTTGTTCTGAGCTGCTTCTCTTTCCGATCAAGAATCTGTATCGGTTGCTCAACATAACTCAGAGTCTGATCTAGCTCAGCTTCGTCAGTCTGAATGACATGAGAAATATCTGGCATATATCTACGCATCATCGAGACATGAAAAACGTCATGTATCCCAGATAAAGCAGGAGGAAGAGCTAGTCGATATGCTCGATCGCCAATCTTCTCAAGAATCTCGTATGGACCGATGTATCTAGGAGACAATTTCCCATGCTTGCCAAATCTGACAATGCCTCTGAAGGGAGAAATCTTCAAGAATACTCTGTCCTCTTTTTCAAATACAAGCGGTCTAAGTCTGATATTGGCATATTTGGCTTGCCTATCCTGTGCTGTTTTCATTCTCTTCTGGATTATCTTCACCTTCTCAGTCATCTCTCGAATCATATCAGGCCCAAGTTCTGGTACTTCAGATATATCATCCCAGTACAACGGAGATATGCAATTCTTGCGACTATGACGCCTAATGACTTCGCATTTAATCATGACTCCGAGCCAACCTGAACCGACACCGAACCGACGTATAGTCATGATTAAAATACACTCAAAAATCATAAAATAATGCTCCTAAAATGATAGGGTCGAAATCTAGGTGGAATGGAGGCCAAAACACGAAACGCTCTTTCGAGAGTTAATTTGGCACATCGCACCGTAAATTCTCGTACGACCTCAAAAATGATCCGAATGATGAACGGTAAAAAACATGACCTTCCTAACTCAATGAGGCACTGTCCAGTCCAAGGCCATGGGCTAAAAGCCAACCAAGAACTCAAACAAGCCTTCTAAACGACACAGCAACTTGCTGTAAATTTCCAGCAGCTGCGCACCCGTGCGTCTTGTGTTGGTTTCGAGTCTATCGGCAATTGGGGCGTGAACCACCCACCAGAGACCCTTACCAACATCCTAAGGAATGATTTGAACCATGGCTACGGGCACAAGACCAGCCACAATTCGCACCACACCAGAAACGAGACCACACACCTAGCCGAGAAGGAAATCCTGCGCGCGTAGGGAGTTTGGCTTCGCTTGTTGTCTCGTGTCGTTTCAGTGGCCATTTCATTGACCATGGCACGATCTAGACATCTAGGGGCAAGGTGTAAACCATGGCTAAGGGCCCTAGGCCAACCAAGATTCACCCCACGCCGCAACAAAACGAACACACTTGCTGTCAAAAACTGAAGGTCGAGAGGGGAGGGGGTTGTTCTTGTTGTTTATTTAAAAACCGATGAGCCATGGACCAAGCCACCAAAAGGGCGACTTAGTAACGCCTTAGACATGCTAGGGAAGTGATCTCACCATGGCTATAGGCCCTTGGGGCAGCCAAGATCAGATCCTTCCTCCTTGACAACCAAACTGAATTTTCGAACTCAAAAAGGGACACAAATGGTGTTGCTGTCATTTCTTGCTTTCCAGCGAGCATGGGCTGAAACCGATGGACAGATGTGGTCCTAATGCATCCTATTACATGTATATAAGACGCCTTGGGAGCCTGGAGTCGATCCGATACATGAAACTCACAAACCAAAAGAAACCGTGAAGCTTGCCAAGGAAAAATCGAAAATTCTGCATGTGCTGTTTCAAAATGTTTTGACATGTATCTCGGTTTTTTCTTGAATAAACATGATCATGTACTGAAAAATAAATGATAATATGACTTGATTGAGGTTTGAAAGAATCTAGACATGCCTTGTTATCGTTTGAAATAGAAACGAAAAGAAAAGACGAGACGGCGCGGAGGAGTGGAACGCTTCTCTTATTTTCTTTACTCTCGATTTTCCTCCCTTGCTTCCTACTGAATCCCCACGGTTTTTCTACTGAAAAATTCTCTGAATTTCGTGAATGAGGGAGGCGGAATGATGGTTAGGAGAGTGAGGGGGGATAGATGCAAGATATAAGGAAAGATATCAAGACTAAGTCTCCTAAATTTGAATTTTGAATGGTTGTTTGATATCAAGTCTATGTTGGGTGTTTCTAGAATGGTGATGGCCGATTTTTACATGCTAGACTAGGATAGGATAATGCTAATTAGTTCATTAAATGCTGCTAGAAAGATCAAAGAATTATCTTCCTAAATAAATACAAGAAAGGGTCAAAGGTGGCAAGGCAAATGAATTGTTTAATAGTCTAAGGGGTGGCCGAAATTCACTAAATAAAAGGGAAGGAAAATAATTATCTAGTGAATTAATAACCCTTAAAAACTTTACTAATCCTTTAATTAATTTGGTGAGCTAACCTCTTAATTAAGTAACTTAAATGAGCTCATTTCTTAATCACCTCAAATAATTAAATTAAATCCTCAAACCTCCCTTTCTAACTTAAATGAACTTACTTGCTAGCTAAATTAACTTCTGGAAATATTTTCTCAAATCTTAAATTCTATCTCAAAACTCCAACTCCGGTCCGGCCTCACTGAAATAACTGAAATGCTAAAAATCAAACTACTGAACTGAGATAATAAAATAATTAACTTCAAAGAAATGCATTTAAAATAATCATGCAATGAAGTTAATTAAATTTAAAAATCTAGAATTATGCATGGCTAATACGTAGACTGATTTACGGGTTCTACAGCCTATCTCGGTCTAATTCGTTCCATCTATAATCACAACAATTAATCAACAAATCATTTCAGATTAACAACACATCAACTTTCGGGCATTACACTACCTCTGGCTCGGGGCTGGGTCTGTGTAGGTGTCGGCTGATAGGAATGAACAGATGAAGCTTGCCTCTCAGGCTGAGTTACTGAACCAGATGATCCTACTCTCTGAGCTTGTTGTACCCCTTTCTGTGGACAGACCCTGGCGAAGTGTCCCTGTTTTCTACCGATATAGCAGCGACCCAGCACACCCTGACACTGCTCGGTGGCATGTCTGCCTCCACAAGAACTGCAGCACACACCTGTATACTCTATACTCTGGTCAGGACCTCTCTGTCTGGATCCACTGGAGCTTGACAAACTGCTCCCTGATCTCTTGAACTGTTTGCCTTTCACTTTCAATTGGTCTTTCCTCCCGCTGCTACTACCACCGTTCTCAAATCTGGGAGGGGGTTGAACTGAGGGTTGTGGTGGTCTACGAGTCGGAACGATATAGGAAGTGCTTCGTTGCCTAAGCAATCCAGCTTCTGCCCCCTTGGCACGGTTCAAGGCATCTGCAAATTTATTGGGTCTACCGGTATTTACCAAGGTAAAGATTGTTAGAGTAGGTGCCCGTCGAGCCAAGTGTTGGCCGAGTGTTCACAATGAAACTCTATGTATAAGCAGTCTTTATTTTAATAATATTTGAAATTATTGTTTTGGCAAATCTTTATCTGTATACCCATGCTAGTTGCATAGATAAAGCCCTTGAATATACAAATAGTAGAAAGAATATGAGATGCTCATATGATGAGTATCATGAAACTCATATTTGGAATACTGTATATTCTAAACAGTTTCGAGTCGATTCAGCCGCCGCTAAGAAGGATATAGGCCGCTCGAGTTCGAGACTAGTATCTGCGATGTGAGTACCATGTTTCATTGGTAGGGGACATTGTGATGTCCGAGCATGCAGATAGATGCTCTTGGTAGAGTGCACTTAACAACCCTCCTTAAAGGACCTTCCAAGTAGTTCTCACTTATCGAGTGGAAAAGTCCTAGTTTATGGTTGTACACCATTAGTCTTTATGACCCGGGACAACATTGAGACTCTATGTGCTAGAATTACACTTTAACTTGTTTACCGACTCTCATGGGGTCATCAGGTAGATAGGTTGGGTGTTCTGTCGAATCATATAGGAGTCGATGCATTGTAGTCGGGGATTCACCACTTACCTTCAGGTATGGATATCCTATGTGTTCTCATGTGTATGTGTGGGGACCCGGGCTCTAACTCAATTCTTTTCGGGGTTAATTGGATCTTTATTCAAAAATACGGGTCAAAATTTTTCTTTTAACATTAAATCAAATGTTTATAACTCAGGAACAAGATAATTCTATATTCATTTCATTACAACAAACATAATATACATGTCATGTTTTACTACCAACACATCACTAGGGTTTAATACAAACCATAAACTACAAGTAGTACAAATCTAGTACAACATCACTATTGATCTTCTGCGCCCGTAGTCACCACGCTATCTTGATCTCTCATCTCTGTCGCGACCCTGATCCTGCCCCACCTGTTGTTATGCACACATACAGACATAACAACAGCCGGAAACTCCGGTGAAAACAAATCCCAGTATAAAACATGTATACATGCAGATACGAAATCATAAATCATGCATGAAAGCAATAACAATGGCTCCATAGTCTATGAAACCGATCTATCTAAACATGCAACTCAAATCAAATCATGTCTTGACTCGAATCAACTCTACTCTAGGGATCCCGGTGTGAATAAGACGTCACTGTCTGTCACCTACCCTCCCAATCGGGGTAACTGTACGTCTTATTCCTAGACTTCGGTCATGTCTGTATCGAATGTCTACAATCGGAGTGAATCTGATTTGAAGCATCGATACCACCGAACATCTAGTTTGGCAAGTCTGCCAATGACTCTCCTATCTCAAAGGCTTGAATATAAATCTATAAAGAAGACATCATCATATCAAGAGATTTGAATATAAATCTATAAACAAATCAAATTCATATCAAAAGATAAACAACAATTCTAGTATGTGATTTGGTTGGGAAACTCAAATTGAATCTCATTTGAGTTGTGTCTTCCCCAAACAAAACATGAATTATACCTTTCGTCGCACAATCTGTGTCGTAGTCAAAGTCTCGAAGACTAATCTGTCACTATCAAATCTGAAATGGAAATGTTGATACATATTCTATCAATCTCTAATCTCAATCAACACATATCCAATTCAATACTTGATCTCGATACAATTTGACGGCATAACGACGTAATTTCTCGAGTGGTGTCTTCCCCAAACAAAAGATGCATTATACCTTTCGTCGCACAATGTCTGTCGATGTCGAAGTCTCGATGACGATTCTGTCACTATCAAATCCAAACTTACATCCTTTTGTAGCCCTTAAAGAAAGGAGCAAGGTTCTATGCTTGGATTAAAGTTTGGATGTGTAATTCTTGTACAAACTAGCTTTAAAAGAAGAGAACTTTCCCTTTCCTTGAACTTTTCCCTTTCTCTCGGTGGTCTCAGCTGTGCTAGGAGAGAAATGAAGACACACACTATATATATCTTGCATGTTGAGGGGCAAGTGTCATATTTTTCAAGTAACACGCATGATCGCGGGTGCGGTAGTTCAGGAACCGCGGGTGCGCTCAAGCTTCAGCGGTCCATCCATATTTGCATAAACGTCGACCGCGGGTGCGCGACATATAAGACCGCGGGTGCGGTGACATCAACGCGGGTGCGGTTACATTTGAAACGCGGGTGCGGTGTCATTTCTGTAAATACTTTCCAACTCTCTGTCCATCAACCGCGGGTGCACTCTTTCTTGGACCACGGGTGTGGTGACCCTACTGTAATATTGGCCAACTTTCTGTCCATGCACCGTGGGTGCGGTGCTTCACTAGGCGCGGGTGCGGTCCCTTTCTTCAAGTAACACTTCATCTTTTCATTTTATCCACATACAATCTAGGGCATTACAGTATGTAGGTTGAAATCTCTGATCAGAGTATGGTGGTAATTATGAAAGGGGTTTCATAGATTACACCATCGATGCAACTACGACATGACACATAGTATCGATTCATTGATAACTCTCGATAAACCAATGGTTGTCGAATCGGTCGGGATATATGAGTTGAAGGGACCATATTGTACGCTAACCATAATTGAATGGTTCTTGCAGGCACTATCATTTGATACCTAGGGAATCATGTAAGCGATGCTGCTAGGCGTTTAACATGATTGGTTGGGTACTATCAGACTTGAGTTCTGACGTTCTTGTTATCAAAGAGTTGATGAGTAAGAATAGAGCAATTGGGGTATGCTCATATAAGGACATGTTTAGTCCGAATCACATGAAGATGTGAACCCACGGCTAGTTGTATCAATGAACCATTGAGGGCCACACAAGTACTAGCTTTCTAGATCCCGTAGAGAAGTAAAATAGTTCAAAGTGTTGAACGACTTATAAATGAGTTTATAAGCGTTGAGAAAAATAGAAGTATGACTTCTATGAGAGAAATGTAATTTTTAATTTATGAATGTGTTCCTAAATTAAAAAAAAAAATAGGGCAAGTAAATAATGTATTTGAAAATTGTGATTTTCATAAACATTATTATGGACTAAATTAAATTAATTCAAGTGTTGAATTAATTAAACACTAGTGGGCCTAGTAGAGTCCAAATAATTAAATTAATTCAAGTGTTGAATTAATTAAATAACATTGGACCTTGTAGAGCCCAATTGGAAATAATTATTTAACTAGTGGGCTTGAGTAAAATCAAGTAAAGTCTAATTGGGCTCAAATATGTTTGAGACAATTTAAATAGTCCATGGGCCTTGTAATAGTTACAAGCCCAAGTCACATTGCATGCTTGGGAGGTGAAGAGTTGGGGAATACTTTTGATTAAAATAATGCATGGCATGCAACTTTTTGGATCAACTTTTTGCACTACCAAGACAACTCTTCCCTCCCTCATTCTACACTATGTTGGCCGAAAATTTTGAGGGATTTCTCTCCTCATTTTTCTCCAATTTTCTTCTTCAAGTGTTGAGGAAAGAAAATTCTTCTCTTTGGGCTGCAAGTTGAATGCCCATTTCGGGCAGCTTGGGAATACTGCAAGTTGCTGCCCATTTCGGGCAGCTTGGGCTGCCCGAACAGCCCCATGTTTTAAATAAAAAAAAATTTTTGGTAAGTTGGCCAGAATCCGGCGACGGTGATGACGACTAGGGTTTCCAAAAATGTTTTGGATAATCAAAGTGTCATGGGCATTTATGTTGTTGGGCCATTAGATGGTTAATATATTTGTAAATTTTAAATGGGCCAAAATGTTTTTGGTGAAAAATGAGTTTTTGTGCCCTTAAGTTTAAAATTACAAGAGTTGCAAATATTTTCTCATGAAATAAATATTTTAAGTTGGACTTTAAATATTTATAGTAAATGGTGATTTACAAGAAATTCGGTTATAAATAAATTAATTTGAAAGTAGACAAAGGTGTTTGTATACTTTGTTAATTTAGTTTATAATCGTGGCGGTTAGTGACTGGATCAAGATATATAATATTGGATCAATTAATTTTTGTGATAATTAATTGATGGTGTATGATATGTGATATTGTGCATGAAGGATGATCAAAAGCCCAAGCCCAATTTGCTAGGATATTTTGTGTTGAATGATTGTAATAATTATCAAATTTAAAGTGGGCTTGTTTTATGGCCCGTTCCCACCCCATGAGATGTATCCCTATTTGCCATGGATATTTATTTGTAAATATTAGTATAGTGGATGATCAAGATTGGAAGATGGTGGCCATGATGATTATGAAGATCGAAGACATGTAAATAATGGAAGCTAATGTAATAGTTGCATTTGCATCCCATGCATTTCCCTAGGATTAGACCTAGGCCCGTGTTTAGCTCACACGGGCCATTAGTATTGGGGCGATTGATCATCCTTGTTTTGTTTACTGTTTATAATATATGCATGATATGTTATAAATAATGAGTATGTGCGTTATTATTATGATAATAAACAAAGTTGCATGAATCCGACAAACATACGATCAAACATGGCGAGCTTTTAAATAAAATTAATGATGAGACCTTTCAAAATTAAAAACCCTCATTTTGAATAAGATTCAAAATTAATATCAAGCCCGAAAAGGGGAATTATAAATTTGTTTATAATTTCCATGTCTTCCATCGACAATGGGTGCATGATGAACGCTACCCGTACTCGGGGCTCGGCTCATATTATTGGGGGACCTGGGTGCCGGAAAGTTGTGACATCCATTGACATGGTGATGTGAACTACGTGGAACTCCCATGATTTCGGCTCATATTATTGGGGGAACTCATGGCGACCGTCCATTAAGGTTCAACATCGATGGGTAAGGCTTGACACGTGAAGATGAACGACGTCATATTATTGGGTCCTAATCAAACGTGAGACAAAAGTTTACGTAGAGGGTTGCATTGTGATGCAATTGAAAACTACCTTTTAGGAATTGTGATTGGCTGATATTATTCGGGATCATAATTCGCTAATTGGACCTTACGTACCTACTGAGGAAAGGAGTTTCCCGTTTTCACAAGAGGGTAGTGAAAGATGTCAAAACAGTGGGAGCAAATATTTATGAAGTAAAAGTCCAAACTTCATATCTTACTAAATATTTTAAATAGTCATCAAATTTTATCTGTTTTTACTTTTCAGTACAAATTGACAATGTCTTCGATTCGCAATCCGATATCCGTAATACTCGACAAACACATATTAACTGGACCTAATTACCTCACTTGGCTAAGAAACCTAAAAATCATCTTGAATTCAGAAAGGGTAGCATATACACTGACTGAGTCGCCACCTGTTGAGGCTCCGACTGAATGCACTCCTGAGGAATTGCAGGCTTACAAGGAATGGTGTGACCATGACTTGATAGCCAGGTGTTATATGATGACTTCTATGAATGATGAGCTGCAGAGGCGTTTTGAGGATGCAAAGAGTGCTGCTGACATTCATTTGCATTTCAAGGAGCTCTTTGGTGAGCAAACACGGCCTCTTAGGCATGCTATCGTCAAGGAGCTGATCACTTTGCGTATGCGAGATGGGACCTCGGTCCATGAGCATGGCCTGAAGTTGATTGGGCTCGTGGACAAGCTCGTTGGCATGGATCTGATCTTGCTTTCGGAGTTGACCACCGACGTGTTGCTGTTATCATTGCCTAGCCCATTTGATCCTTTTGTGGTGAACTTCAACATGAACAAGATGGAGCCGACCCTTGAGGAGTTGGTTAATATACTTGTTACGTTTGAATCAACCATCAAGAAAGAGAAGTTGGTTCTTTATGTGGGTTCTTCATCTGGTACGAAGATTGATCCACATGGGAAGGGAAAGAAGCGTTCTTTCCAACGTTCCAAGAATAACGTGCCCTTGTTGAGGCAATCTCCGAATCCCGTTGTGGCAGCCACACCAGTTAAGGCTGACAAGACTAGTGATGTTTGTCATCACTGCAAGAAGCCAGGACATTGGAGGCGAAATTGCAAGGAATATCTGGCTCAGAAGAGTTCTGGAAACGGTATGTTCTATATCGAAGTAAACATTAACTCTACTTCTTGGGTATTGGATACCGGATGTGGCTCACATCTCTGTAATGATTTGCAGGTGATGGGAAGAAGTAGAAAGCTTAGGGAAGGTGTGACCTCCTTAAGGATGGGCAATGGAGCAAGAGTTGCTGCCAAGGCTGTTGAAGATGTTTACTTATTGTTGAACAATAGTTTTAAATTAATTTAATGAGATGTTTTGTTTGTACCTAATTTTGTGAAAAACATTGTTTCATTTCTATGCTGATAAAAATGGATATTCTTGTTTATTTTGCAAAGGTGTTTGCAACATTTACATGAATGAATGTTTGATTGGTACTGGTGAACTTGAAAACGATCTCTATAAATTAAAATTGAAAGATATTCCATTAAATGTCCATTCAAAGGCAGACACCATATGAGATATGGATGGGTAAGCCACCCAAATATTCTTGTCTTAGAATATGGGGGTGCCCTGCTTATGTGAAGCAGGTAGTGGGAGATAAATTGGATAGTCGATTCATTTTATATTACTTTGTGGGATATCCAAAGAATTCGGTTGGATACTACTTCTATCATCCCCAAGAAACAAAGGTGTTTGTTTCTAGGAATGCAACCTTTTTAGAAAAGGAATTTCTATTAGATAGAAAAGGCGAGATGAGATAACTCGAAGAGGTTCGAGAGACACCCACAACTGTAGAACCCACACCCGAAGAGCCAAGAGAGGAGATACAAGCTCCTAGAAGATCCGAGAGAGTCTCGAGACCACCTATGAGGTATGGTCTGCTTCTTGAAGAGGGCCATGATGAGCCTAACCATGGATGTGATCCAAGGACCTTCAAGGAAGCATTATCTGATGCAGATTCATCCAAGTGGCTTGAAGCGATGGAATCTGAGATGAATTCCATGCATTCGAACCAAGTGTGGAATCTCGTGGATCCACCCGAGAAAATTGTTCCCATAGGGTGTAAATGGATTTACAAGAGGAAACTTGGGGTGGATGGGAAGGTATTGACCTTCAAGGCGCGATTGGTGGCAAAAGGATATACTCAAAGACAAGGAGTTGACTTTGAGGAAACCTTTTCTCCAGTTGCAATGTTCAAGTCCATAAGGATTTCGCTAGCCATAACTGCATGGTATGACTATGAGATATGGCAGATGGATGTTAAGATAGCCTTTCTTAATGGGAATATTAAGGAAGAGATTTACATGTCTCAACCCGAAGGGTTTACATATATCGGAAGTGAGCATATGGTATGCAAACTTCAAAGATCTATTTATGGTCTAAAGCAGGCATCTAGGAGTTGGAACCTCAGATTCGATAGTACAATCAAAGAGTTTGGTTTTGCTAAGAATCCTGAGGAACCCTGTGTGTATGAGAAGGTCAGTGGGAATGTTGTGACATTCTTGGTGTTGTATGTTGATGACATTCTAATCATTGGGAATGATGTAGGAATGTTGCAATCAACTAAGATATGGTTAGCAAGTAAGTTCTCAATACAGGACTTGGGTGAAGCATCTTTTGTATTGGGAATACAGATTTATAGAGATAGATCAAGAAGATTGCTTGGTATCACCTAATCCACATACATTGATACCATCGTGAAGCGGTTCTCGATGGATGAGTCCAAGAGAGGACATCTACCAATGTGTCATGGCGTGTCCCTATCCAAATCTATGTCTCCGAAGACTGATGCAGAGATAGCGGTGATGACAAGCATTCCTTATGCATCTGCGATTGGTAGCATCATGTATGGGATGATATCTACACGTCCTGACGTGGCTTTCGCACTAAGTGTAGTGAGTAGATATCAAACGAACCCTGGTCTTCCACATTGAAAAGCTGTGAAAGACATCCTCAAGTAGTTGAGAAGGACCAATAAATTGTTCTTGGTCTATGGGGTGGAGAACTGAAATTGGAAGGCTATACCGACTCTAGCTTCCAAAGCGATATCGATGACTCGAAGTCAACCTCTGGGTTTGTATTCATGCTCAATGGTGCTGTTGTCTCTTGGAAGAGTTCCAAGCAAGACAATACTGCGGATTCCAGCACAGAGGCCGAATACATTGCTGCATCAGATGCAACAAGGGAGGCTGTTTGGATAAGGAATTTCGTCTAAGAGTTGGACGTCATTCCTAATGGAGTTGCTCCTCTCCCGGTGTTGTGTGACAACACGGGAGCTTTAGCTCAAGCAAAGGAGTGTTGGCCGAATGTTCACAATGAAACTCTATGTATAAGCAGTCTTTATTTTAATAATATTTGAAATTATTGTTTTGGCAAATCTTTATCTGCATACCCATGCTAGTAGCATAGATAAAGCCCTTGAATATACAAATAGTAGAAAGAATATGAGATGCTCATATGATGAGTATCATGAAACTCATATTTGGAATACTGTATATTCTAAACAGTTCCTAGTCGATTCAGCCGCCGCTAAGAAGGATATAGGCCGCTCGAGTTCGAGACTAGTATCTGCAATGTGAGTACCATGTTTCATTGGTAGGGGACATTGTGATGTCCGAGCATGCAGATAGGTGCTCCTGGTAGAGTGCACTGAACAAACCTCCTTAAAAGACAGAGATACTATATAGATATCAATCCAACAGAGAAAAGAGAAATACCATCTTATTGTTATATTATTGCTATGTCATTCATGATTCAGAGTTGATGGTATTTAATGTTTTTAAAGCCATGTTTTACAGAGTATGTTATGTACATTGCTATGTAAGAGTTCCACTTGCTGAGTTTTATACTCATTTCAGTTATTTCATGTGATGCAGATAAGAGCGATGGGCCGGGACGTTGATTGTGGGCCGGAGTCATATGCATACCCAATATGGAAGGAAGAAGATATTTTGATGGCATTTTGGACATGATCACAAGAATGATATATTGCTTTTTGTTGTATCATTTTATTGATCATGTGTATACTTTTGATTATATATGAAATGTATTTTGAATCCTTCCTCTATTTTTAAGAAAATTTTAAATTCCGCTGCTATTTTATTAAAACGGGTCAGAGCGTTACATCTAGTGGTACCAGAGCACCGTTCTTTGGACCAATGCATATGACTTCGTCTACTTTCAACAGTCCGGGTATGTCTTCTTCTACATCTATTCATTGTTATCTATTGATATGTATTGTGTGAGCACATTGTAGGAGTTATGCCTTCTAAGAGAAAGGCTTCAGAGGGTGAGGATAGTTCTTCATCTAGAGTTGTCGATGGGTTTGGCAAGTTATTGAAAGAGCAGGCCAAGGTCCATAGTGAGCAGATCCAGCAGTTGCTCCGTCTGCAAGGTACAGGCCAATGTAGAGGACAAGCGAGAGGCCAAGCGGCTCAAGCAGTTGGAACCGATGGGATATTTACTGCTTTCAAGAGAATGGATCCGCCGGAATTTGCAGGAAGCACTGATCCGTTGATGGCCGTAGAATGGGTCAAGGCACTTGAGGCTATTTTTGATCATCTCAACTATGGGGACTAAGACAGAATCAGTTGTGCAGTGTTCATGTTAGTCAAGGCAGCATGCATTTGGTGGAATGCTACCAAGGTTAGTGTAGATATTTCGACATTGAAGTGGCAAGAGTTCACTGATCTTTTCTATGACAAGTACTTCCTAGACGCACTTCGAGCTAGGAAGGTGACATAGTTCTTGGAGCTTCGACAGGGAGGTTTGAATGTCGATGAGTATATTCTGAAGTTCAAGGAGGGCTGTCTGTTTGCCCCGTATATTGCTTCCAACGACAAGGATAAAGGTGCTCATTTTATTAGAGGCCTTAGACCAGAAATCAGAAGGGACATTAATATGTCGAAGGCTGTGACATTCAAGGAGATTGTGGCTTAGGCCTTGTTGGCCGAACAAGATGAGAAAGACATTGCAAGAGAGAGACAGGAGAGACAGCAGGCCATTGCTCAGAGAGGCTAGGGTTCGAATCAAAGAGGAAAGGATCGTTTCAAGGGGAAAGGCAAGTTAGAGCCGAATCCTAAACCACCGGCAGTTCCATTTGATCCCGAGAAGCCATTGTGTCCCAAGTGCAGTAGGCATCATCGGGGAGAGTGCAGATTTGGTACTCATACTTGTTATCGATGTGGCACTGCAGGCCATATTGCCAAGGATTGTCCGAGAGGCTTGAGTAAAGAGAAGGTGCAGGGTCGCATCTTCACCATGACGAAGGAATGTATAAACCATGATTCTTCTGTGATCTCTAGCACAATTTTAATTTCAGGCAGAGTAGCTACGACATTGATTGATACAGGTGTGCTACTCATTCTTTTACGTCTGAACTATTTTTGAGATCTTTGGGTATAGTTCCTTCTGTTCTTCCCCTCCAGTTTAATGTTGTATTGCCTTCGGGGGATGTGTTGTGCCCGAAATCTATTGTGTATGCGTGCTCTGTTCAAATTGATGAGCGAGTGGTTTATGCTGATTTGATTATTATCCCTATGGTTGCGTTTGATATTGTACTTGGCATGGATTGGCTATCAACCTATCGTGCAGTGATTGATTCCGTTGCTAAGACGGTGAAATTTGCAGATGATGGCCATAGGGAAGGTACGCTCGCCAATGCAGGTACTTCGCAGGACCTTCCTTTTATTTCATGTCTTGAGACTAAGAAGTTGTTGTTTAGAGGTTGTGATGGGTTTTTGGCTTCGATTGTAGATGTGGATAGAATTGTGAAATTGAATATTGAAAATATTAATGTTGTGAGAGAGTTCCCTGACGTTTTTGAGGATGATGTGCCGGGTTTACCACCGGACAGAGATGTAGAATTTGTGATTGATCTAGTTCTAGGTACGGTTCCTATTTCTAAGGCTCCGTATAGAATGGCCCCTACAGAGATGAAAGAGTTGAAGGCGCAGTTGCAGGATCTTTTGGATAAAGGTTTCATTCGGCCGAGTTCTTCGCCTTGGGGAGCTCCGGTTCTTTTTGTTAAAAAGAAAGATGGGTCTTTGCGGTTGGTTATGCATTGATTATAGAGAAATCAACAAAGTGACGATTAAGAATAAATATCCGTTGCCACGGATAGATGATCTTTTTGACCAACTGCAAGGGGCTACAGTGTTTTCGAAGATTGATTTGCAATCTGGCTATTATCAGTTGAAGGTTAGGGAGTCTGATATCCCTAAGACGGCGTTTCGGACCAGGTACGGTCATTATGAATTTCTTGTGATGTCTTTTGGTATGACTAATGCTCCTTCAGTCTTCATGGATCTTATGAAACGAGTGTTCAAGCCGTATTTGGATAGCTTTGTCATTGTTTTCATCGATGACATATTGATTTATTCCAAGACCAGAGAGCTTCAGTCAGAGCACCTCAGAGTTTGAAATGCCCTAGATTGTATGTGGATAAAATGAAAGATAAAGTGTTGCTTGAAGAAAGGGACAGCACCCGCGCCTAAAGAAGCACCGCACCCGCGGTGCATGGACAGAAAGTTGGCCAATTTTATAGTAGGGTCACCGCACCCGCGGTCCAAGAAAGAGTGCACCCGCGGTTGATGGACAGAGAGTTGGAAAGTATTTACAGAAATGACACCGCACCCGCGGTTCAAACGTGACCGCACCTGCGTTGATGTTACCGCACCCGTGATCTTATATGTAGAGCACCCGCGGTCGACGTTTATGCAAATATGGATGGACCGCCGAAGCTTGAGCGCAGCCGCGGTTCATGAACTACCGCACCCGCGGTCATGCGTGTTACTTGAAAAATATGACACTTGCCCCTCAACATGCAAGATATATATATATGGTTGTCATTCATTTCTTCCTCAATTTCAGCAGATGGAACGAGAGAGAGAGAGAGACTTCAACAATTCCTTCATGCTCTATTTCTTTTAGAAATTGATTGTATAAGATATCTTCATCAGAATTTTAATTAGAGTTCAGATTTGTGATCTTCTTAACCAAGGCTACAAGAAGAGGTAAATATTGTTCAATTCCAACATGATTCAGATTTTATGTGTTGGAGAAATTATGATATGGTTACTATTAGAGATTCTTGAGATTATAGATGTCGTATATTCGCAACCGGATCGAGAAATAGTACCGTATGCATTTGTTATGAATTTTAGCATATCTTGATTGAGAATATGCAGATTTTGAGTACTATTATGTGCTTATAATGAGGATTATGAGTTGAGACTTATGAATTGTTGATATATGTTGAGAATTGGATTGACCGGTATCGGGAAATTACGTCGTTATGCCGTCAAATTGTACCGAGATCAAGTATTGAATTGGATATGTGTTGATTGAGATTAGAGATTGATAGAATGCATCTTGAATATGTCGTTTCAGATTGATTTGACAGATTCGACAACGAGACTTCGACTGCTACGAACAACAAGAAAGGTATAATTCATGTTTTGTTTGGGGAAGACACAACTCAAATGAGATTCAATTTGAGTTTCCCAACAAAATCACATACTAGAATTGTTGTTTATCTTTTGATATGAATTTGATTTTTTTATAGATTTATATTCAAATCTCTTGATAGGATGCTGTCTTGTTTATAGATTTATATTCAAGCCTTTGAGATAGGAGAGTCATTGGCAGACTTGCCAAACTAGATGTTCGGTGGTATCGACGCTTCGGATCAGATTCACTCCGATTGTAGACATTCGATACAGACATGACCGAAGTCTAGGAATAAGACGTACAGTTACCCCGATTGGGAGGGTAGGTGACAGACAGTGACGTCTTATTCACACCGGAATCCCTAGTGTAGAGTCGAGTTGAGTCAAGACATGATTTGATTTGAATTGCATATTTATATAGATTGGTTTCATAGACTATGGAGCCCATTATTGCTTTGATCCTTGAGTTATGATTATGTATCAGCATGTACACATGTTTTATACTGAGATTTGTTCTCACCGGAGTTTCCGGCTGTTGTTATGCCTGTGTGTGTGCATAACAACAGGTGGGGCAGGATCTGGGTCACGTCAGAGATGAGAGATGGACATAGCGTGGTGATCACGGGCGTTGCAGATGAACTAGTAGTTGTACTTTTGATATGTACTGTATTTAATTACTGGTTTGTAGAATATGATTAAAACGAGACATGTATATTATGTTTGTTGTAATGAAGTGAATATAGAATTATCTTGTGCTTGAGTTGTAAACATTTGATTTAATGTTAAAAGCAAAATCTTGACCCGTATTTTTGAACAAGGATCCGATTAATCCCGAAAAGAATTGAGTTAGAGCCCGGGTCCCAACAACAGGTGGTATCAGAGCAGTAGGTTCTGTAGACTGAGATAGAATAGAATGAGCGGGGTAGATCGAGTCTTCTTCCTTGCTTTTGATGTGCTAGCATGATTTAATGCTTTCCCTATTATATGTTGTATTGTATCTGAGTTGATTTACAGCATGTACTTGTAAAGACTGAATCAGAACCGATTCTGGATCAGAGGTATATGATCAGAGGAGGGCTGAGACAGATTGTATAGATTGTATCCTAATCTGTTTGATAATCAGATATGCCGCCTAGAAGAATGCCACAACCAGCTGCAGGTCAAGTGCCAGAACAGGGTAGTACGTCGGGTACTCGGATGGATGTGACTGCGACATCGATGGAGACTTTGTTGAAGAGATTTCAATAATTCCATCCACCTACTGTAAGGCTCGAGATTTATTAGTTTTCATTGATGTGATATTCGGAAGATATGAGTATGCATGACATGTAATGAGAAGCACTAAATGAGATTATGAAGTGTTGCATAAAGTCTAGACCGCACCCGCGCTACGAACAAGACCGCACTCGCGGTTGATGGAAGAAGAGTTGGAGATTAATTACGGAAGTGACACCGCACCCGCGGTGCTAGACAGACCGCACCCGAGGTGTTGTACCAGTAGGGTCAGCGCACCCGCGTTAAAAGACAAAGCGCACCTGCGGTCCAAGCTTCGGGGAAAGTTGATGCATATCAATACATGGAGCGCACCCGCGGTGCAAAAGTGAGCGCACCCGCGGTGCGACGTGCAGTGTGAAGGTTTAGCCATTTGTTTGACATGCAATTGAGATATATATATGTATTGATTCTCACGATTTCAGCATAAGAAATCGTGGTTTTTCCTTCAACAAATTTCTTAAAGCCTTTCATATCTTCAAATAGTGATTTTGAGATATCCGTGTATCAGAAGTCGAATCCGAACATAGTATCGTACTCCTCTCGCTACGAGCTATACAAGGACGTAAGTTTCGTTACGTTTAGACATGATTTGAATTTATGATATTGTCAGAATTGAATATGAATCAGATATGATGTTTCTGCTACAGTAGACATGGTATAACTGAAGTCAGATTAAAGAATAGACTGTTTATGAAATTTTTATGAATTTCAGAGTTGAATTAGTTGAGATTCTATATCAGAGTTGTGTTATTATTCAGATTATGAGTTGTACTGATACTGATTATGAATTTTGGTATTATATCCGTGATGTTAAGATAGACGGGGTTATCGTGACTGTATTGTTATGCCGTCTAAACATCAGTAGATTGATATTGATCAGATTCAGTAATGATTTCGATTGTACCGTGATATCATTGATATGAATTAGATTGTATCTTGTTCAGATATGGATCAAATTACATACTGATTTGAGTATTGATCAGAACAGGTCTTGAATTAAACTATATACTGATATGGTATTTATATGATCGTCATTATCAGATTTGGATATGGACAGATTGGAATACAAGACTTCGTCTTCATCAGACCGAGAAGAGAAAGGTATAAATGGATGTCAATTGGGAGATCGACTTGAGTTAGATTTAACTCGAGTTTCCCTAAACCACATACTTGTATGGTATTGTTTTTATACCTTTGTGTTTTAATGAGTATGTTTATTCTATTGAATTAGAAGTAGAAAGTAGAGAGCTATTAAGTAAGAGTCACTGACATAGGGGTTAGATTTTGACAGACTTGTCACTGACCCATTGCACATTGTCAGAATAGGCTTAGTCTTGGTAGATACGCCAAGGCACTGGACGTTTGGTATATCGTTATGCTTCAAATACAGATAGCATTCTATTCGATATAGATTAGACCAAAGTCCAGAAATAAGAACGTACCGCCACTGCGACTGGTAGTAGTAGGTGGGAGACTTGGTACGTTCTTATTCACCGGGATCCCTAGATTAAAATGAGAGATGAGTCGAGTTTTAGATATTGAGACTAAAATTTGATTTACAGATCCGTATTGATTTATGTTTCGTAGATTACGATTCATGTTTTATTTACAGACTGGTATGGATACATGTTGTTTGATTATGCTACATGTGATAAGATATAATTCATGCTTTTATGTTAATTCAGTTAACTGCATGTATACATTATTTATACTGGGATTTATTCTCACCGGAGTATCCGGCTGTTGTCTTGTTTGTATGTGTGCATGACAACAGGTGGGGCAGGATCAGGGTCAAGAGGATGATGAGAGATCAAGATTAGAGTGGTGATTCCGGACTTGGATGTAGACTTGGTTTAATACTGAAAATTAGTAGTTGAACCTTAGACTAGTTTGAATAATTGTTGTATATTATTGTACTTTTATACTAAGATGTATATTAGTTAAATTCCATTACGTTCCGCACTTATATTTTAAAAAGAAAAATTTTTAGACCCTGTTTATCTTAAATGAAAATTAAATCCCAAAGATGATTAAGAAGATGATTAGCGTCCGGGTCCCCACACCTACCTTGAAGGGCACAAAAAATGCAGTGGATTGTGAAAGCTGGTTGGATGATATAGAAATGTTATTTGAATCACTTGCCTATACAGATGAACGTAGGGTGAAGCTGATTGGGCATCGATTGCAAGAAGTGGCCAAGAGTTGGTGGCTAACGGCGAAACGAGCCTTAGAACATCGAGGTATTGATATTACTTGGAAAGTATTTATAGATGAATTTTATTAACGTTTCTTTCCAGTGTCGTATCGAAAAGACAAAGGGGCCGAATTTGCCAACTTGAGACAGGGGCAATGGAACATAGAGGAGTATGTTGCCAAATTCTCGTCTTTACTTCGATTTGCACCTCACGTAGCAGGGAATGATGAGGCAGTTGCCGATCAATTCATAAATGGTTTGAATCCGGATATCTTCACTTTAGTGAACACGGGACGACCCAACACCTTTTCTGATGCACTGAACAGAGCGAAAGGAGCAGAGGCTGGCTTGATTAGGCAGCGAGGAGCTTCCTATAGTGCTCAGAGTCAGAGACAGCCACAGCCTACCGCACAGTTTCCACCACCTCCTCCTCGATTTGATAGTGGAAGCAGTAGTAGTGGAAAGAAAGATTTTTTGAAAGTTAAGGGTAAGCAGTTTAAGAGATCAGGGAGCAGTTCGTCGAGCTCCAGTGGGTCAAGACAGAGAGGTCCTGGCCAGAGTACAGATGTGACAGGTGTGTATTGCACTACTTGTGGAGGCCGACGTGCCACAGAGCAGTGTCAAGGAGTGATGGACAGATGTAACATATGTAAGCAACAGGGACATTTCGCCAGAGTCTGTCCCCAGAGGGGTGCCCAGAGACTTCAGAGTGCAGGGTCATCAGCATCAGTGACTCAGCCTGTCTTCGTCTGTCCATTCCTTCCAGCCCACGCCTACACAGTCCCAACCTAGAGCCAGAGGTGGACAGACAGTGAGCCAACCTCCCAGACAACAGGCTAGGGTGTTTGCACTGACCGAGGAGCAAGCTCAGGATGCGCCAGACGATGTGATTGCAGGTAACTGTTTTCTTTGCGGTTATCCTGCATATGTATTGATAGATACAGGTGCATCACATATATTCATATCGGAACGTTTTGCATTGACACATGCATTGCCTGTAGAGTCATTGTCTGCTGTAGTGTCTATTTCTTCTCCGTTGGAAAGTGGTCTGATATCTGTGACTTCAATTAGACATTGCTTACTACAGTTTGAAGGGCATGAGATCGATTTAGAATGTGTTGTACTTGTTTTATCTGATTTTGATTGTATTGTCGGGATTGACATGTTGACTAAGTACAGAGCTACCGTAGACTGTTTTCACAAGATTGTCAGATTCAGACCTGAAATGACAGAGGAGTGGAAATTCTATGGTAAGGGTTCCAGATCTCGGATTCCCTTAGTATCTGCTCTGACTATGAGTAAATGGTTGCAACAAGAAGCAGAAGGTTCCTTATTTATTCAGTAGATTTACTGAAATCGAGCCCAGCATTGGCAGATTTGCCAGTAGTACGGGAGTTTGCAGATGTATTTCCTGACGAGATTCCAGGGTTACCTCCAGCCCGAGAGGTAGATTTTAGCATTGATCTTATTCCAGGTACCGTTCCTATTTTGAGAGCTCCGTATAGGATGGCGCCGATAGAACTGAAAGAATTGAAAGCACAACTAGAAGATCTTCTAGCCAAGGGATATATCAGACCCACTGTATCTCCTTGGGGCGCACCAGTACTATTTGTACGAAAGAAAGACGGTTCTATGCGATTATGTATTGACTACCGGCAACTGAACAAGGCGACGGTAAAGAATAAATATCCTTTGCCTCGTATCGACGACTTATTTGATCAGTTGCAGGGATCATCTATCTATTCCAAGATCGATCTGAGATCTGAATATCACCAGCTGCGAGTACGAGATATTGATATACCAAAGACAGCATTCCGAACCAGGTATGGACATTACGAATTTATTGTCATGCCTTTTGGTTTAACGAATGCTCCAGCGGTGTTTATGGGACTGATGAACCGCGTCTTTCAGAGATTTAGATGAGTTTGTGATTGTTTTTATTGATGATATTTTGGTGTATTCAAAGAATTTGAATGAGCATTCAGATCATCTAAGAATTGTATTGCAGACACTGAGAAATGAGAGGCTGTATGCTAAATTGTCAAAGTGTGAGTTTTGGTTGAATCAAGTTGTTTTCTTGGGTCATATTATATCCGGAGATGGTATTTCAGGGACTGCACCCGCGGTCCATAATAATCAAATTTAAGAGAATATTGCCGAAGCTATACCGCACCCGCGGTCCGAAGGCGAGCGCACCCGCGGAAGGCGAGCGCACCCGCGCTCCTAAAAGGACCGCGGCACCCGCGGTCCTTTGCATCCGAACTTCGCCGAAGCGGCACCGCACCCGCGGTCCAGTATGCAGCGCACCCGCGGTCTGTTGTCAACTTCTGTGTCAAAGTTGCTAGTTATCTTCTTTAATGCTTTCTACACTACTTTTTATGGGTTTTATTAATTATATAATGCATTGTAATGACCAAAAACGAGATTATTGAAGATTGATATCAAATACATTGAGTTCTCTCAATTTTCAAAGCTTTTAGCTTTGTTCTTCACAAGAAGAAAACCAAATCAAACTTATCAAAGATTTTCATCTTTGTGGCGTTTGTCGATTGTTCTTCGCACGGATTGTCAAAACAAGTTATTTGAAGGTTCGTTTGAAATTCAATTGTTTTATCGTTGATATTTGTTGCTAAGTTATAATCGCTTAGAGGTGAATATCACAAAATCGTTACTTGTTTCAAAAGATCGGGACAAAATAATCATTCCTTGTTTGTTATTGAATTGAGGGTGCGATTTATATATTCGTGCTTGCCTTTCATTCGTACGAGGATTCGTATCATTTGGTATCAGAGCTTTGGCTCATTGAATTCAAGTAAGTATCGTTGTTGTTATTTTTCAGATCTGTCTCAAATTTCATTTTGTTTTCAGATCTGTGGTATCCTTTTGTTTCTATTGTCATATCTACCAAAAACAAAAACAAAAATTTGTTCTGTTTCAAGTTTTGTGTTATCCTTTGTTCTATTTTAAGATCTGCGTTATTTCTATCATCTTTTGATAATCCAGAATTCCCGAAAAATTTGTTCTGTGTTATTCTGTCGTTCTTGTTTTTGTGCAATCCATGTGAAACAGTTGCAAGTGTTCACAAGTTGAATCTTGTTAGTTTGAAAAAAAAAATAATATATATATAAAGATTGAGCACACCTTTGAGAGAACTATCAAATTCTAGTGAAAAAAAACATTTGAGTGCGAGTGTTATTTCTTTGGAGTGATCGTGAGAATTTGGGTGAGGAAAATCTTTTATTTCTACTAACATTTTATTGCAGGTACAAAATCTGAAATTAAAATGGAGAGGGAAGTAGGAGAGAGTTCGAACCAAGGGTTATCTAAGGTTCAAATGGAGGCGTTATTTGGGCATTTTAGTAGAATGTTGAGGACCGAGTTGGATCCTTTATATGAGAGGTTGGATAGGATTGAAATTAGTACGAGTGAAAATAAATCTAAGCCTAAAGGTTTGGGTAGAGTGGATGAAGAAGAGAATGATTATGATTTGGAAGGAGAAGAGGAGCGCCAAAACGAGAATTGGGGTAGAAGCGGAAGAGGTAGAGGATTTGGTAGGGGAAGAAGAGAAGCCTTACGTGGTAGGTACGATGATGGGAATAAGGAAGATAATAACATAGGTAGCATTAAGATGAAAATTCCGTCGTTCCATGGTAAGTCGGATCCAGAGGCTTATTTAGAATGGAAAAAGCGAGTTGAATTTGTGTTTAATTGTCACCATTATTCCGAACAAAAGAAGGTTGAGTTGGCCGTGGTTGAATTTTTTGATTATGCACTTATTTGGTGGGATCAATTAGTGACCACTAAGAAAAGATGCAATGAGAGGCCTATAGAAACTTGGGCGGAGATGAAAAGCGTAATGAGGAAGAGGTTTGTACCAAATCACTACTATAGAGAAATGTTTAAGAAGTTACAAACTTTGAGACAAGGTGTGAAGAGTTTTGAGGACTACTATAAAGAATTGAAAGTAGTCATGATTAGAGCAAACATAGATGAGGATAGTGAGGCCTACTATGGCTCGTTTTCTGTGTGGTTTGAACAGGGAAATTCGAGACCAAGTGGAGCTTAGACATTACTTGGATCTTGTTAGTTTGAAAAAAAGTATATATATATATATATATATATAAAGATTGAGCACACCTTTGAGAGAACTATCAAATTCTAGTGAAAAAAAACATTTTAGTGCGAGTGTTATTTCTTAGGAGTGATCGTGAGAATTTGGGTGAGGAAAATCTTTTATTTCTACTAACATTTTATTGCAGGTACAAAATCTGAAATTAAAATGGAGAGGGAAGTAGGAGAGAGTTCGAACCTAGGGTTATCTAAGGTTCAAATGGAGGCGTTATTTGGGCATTTTAGTAGAATGTTGAGGGCCGAGTTGGATCCTTTATATGAGAGGTTGGATAGGCTTGAAGTTAGTACGAGTGAAAATAAATCTAAGCCTAAAGGTTTGGGTAGAGTGGATGAAGAAGAGAATGATTATGATTTGGAAGGAGAAGAGGAGAGCCAAAACGAGAATTGGGGTAGAAGCGGAAGAGGTAGAGGATTTGGTAGGGGAAGAAGAGAAGCCTTACGTGGTAGGTACGATGATGGGAATAAGGAAGATAATAACATAGGTAGCATTAAGATGAAAATTCCGTCGTTCCATGGTAAGTCGGATCCACATGCTGATTTACTCTGACCATAAAAGCCTGAAGTATCTGTTTTCTCAGTCAGAGTTGAACATGAGGCAGCGTAGATGGCTTGATCTACTGAAAGATTTTGATTGCGAGATCAAATACTATCCAGGGAAGTCAAATGCTGCAGCAGATGCCTTGAGTCGAAAGGTTTGTGCCCTATCCTTATCGACCATAGGTGTGACTAATATGATTGAAGACTGTTGTTTGTCTGGATTAGCATTTGATACAAGTAGTAGACCATTGCTACTTGCTTCGATTCAAATTGAACCAGATTTGATTATGCGAATCAAAGAAGCGCAGAGAACTGATCAGAATATTCAGAAGTCAATTCAGATGGTCAGATCAGGACATCAGTCAGAATATCAGGTACATGATTATGCTCTGTACGTGAATAACCGTATTGTAGTGCCAGATGTTTCAGAGTTGAAACAACAGATATTGTCAGCAGCGCACTGTAGTCGGTTCAGCATTCACCCTGGTGGCAGAAAGATGTACAACGACTTGAAGACACAGTTCTGGTGGAAACAGATGAAATCAGATGTTGCCGAATATGTGTCTAAGTGCTTAAATTGCCAACAGGTGAAGGACAAAAGAAAGAAGCCCGGAGGTTTACTTCAGAGTTTGTCTATTCCTGAATGGAAATGGGATCACATTTCCATGGATTTCGTGACGAAGTTACCTCGATCATCCCGGGGTTGTGATGCGATTTGGGTTGTGATAGACATATTAACCAAATCAGCGTGTTTTATTCCGTACAGAACGACGTACAGACATGATCAGATGGCTGAGATATATGTCCGAGAAGTAGTCAGATTACATGGTGTGCCGAAGTCTATCGTATCAGACCGTGATCCACGATTCACTTCTCACTTTTGGCACAGTCTGCAGCAGGCTTTAGGTACGACATTACACCTGAGTACTGCTTATCATCCTCAGACTGACGGACAATCAGAGCGGACTATCCAGACTTTAGAGGACATTATGAGAGCTGTAGTGCTAGATTTCGGCACTAGTTGGCAAGATTCACTACCGTTGTGTGAATTCTTATACAACAACAGCTATCAAACGAGCATAGAGATGGCACCGTTTGAAGCTTTGTATGGCAAGAAATGCAGATCTCCTCTATATTGGGATGATATATCTGAGGTACCAGAACTTGGGCCTGATATGATTCGAGAGATGAATGAGAAAGTGAAGATCATTCAGAAAAGAATGAAGACAGCACAGGATAGGCAAGCCAAGTATGCCAATATCAGACGTAGACCATTAGTATTTGAACAAGAAGACAGTGTATTTTTGAAGATTTCACCTTTCCGAGGCATTGTCAGATTTGGCAAGCGTGGGAAATTGTCTCCTAGATACGTCGGTCCATACGAGATTCTTGAGAAGATTGGCGATCGAGCATATCGACTAGCTCTTCCTCCTTCTCTATCCGGGATACATGACAGTTTTCATGTATCGATGCTGCGTAGATACATGCCAGATTATTCTCATGTCATTCGGCCTGACGAAGCTGAGCTGGATCAAACGTTGAGTTATATTGAACAACCGATACAGATTCTAGATCGGAAAGAGAAACAGCTCAGAACGAAGACTATTCCACTAGTGAAAGTCCAGTGGAGTCGTCATGGCACCGAGGAAGCGACTTGGGAGACAGAAGCAGATATGAGACAGAGATATCCCGAGTTATTCTCATGATGTGAGTATTTATTCAGCTTTTGATTTTACTGCTGTTTTTACATACTTTGATTAATTGATTTCACGTTCGAGGACGAACTAATATCAAAGAGGGGGAGAAATGTAATGCCCTAGATTGCATGTGGATAGAATGAAAAGATAAAGTGTTGCTTGAAGAAAGGGACCGCACCCGCGCCTAAAAAAGCACCGCACCCGCGGTGCATGGACACAGAAAATTGGCCAATTTTACAGTAGGGTCACCGCACCCGCGGTCCAAGAAAGAGTGCACCCGCGGTTGATGGACAGAGAGTTGGAAAGTATTGACAGAAATGACACCGCACCCGCGGTTCAAACGTGACCGCACCTGCGTTGATGTTACCGCACCCGCGGTCTTATATTTAGCAAACCCGCGGTCGACGTTTATGCAAATATGGATGGACCGCCGAAGCTTGAGCGCAGCCGCGGTTCATGAACTACCGCACCCGCGGTCATGCGTGTTACTTGAAAAATATGACACTTGCCCCTCAACATGCAAGATATATATATATGGTTGTCATTCATTTCTTCCTCAATTTCAGCAGATGGAACGAGAGAGAGAGACTTCAAGAATTCCTTCATGCTCTATTTCTTTTAAAAATTGATTGTACAAGATATCTTGTTCAGAATTTTAATTATAGTTCAGATTTGTGATCTTCTCAACCAAGGCTACAAGAAGAGGTAAATATTGTTCAATTCCAACATGATTCAGATTTTATGTGTTGGAGAAATTATGATATGGTTACTATTAGAGATTCTTGAGATTATAGATGTCGTATATTCGCAACCGGATCGAGAAATAGTATCGTATGCATTTGTTATGAATTTTAGCATATCTTGATTGAGAATATGCAGATTTTGAGTACTATTATGTGCTTATAATGAGGATTATGAGTTGAGACTTATGAATTGTTGATATATGTTGAGAATTGGATTGACCGGTATCGGGAAATTACGTCGTTATGCCGTCAAATTGTACCAAGATCAAGTATTGAATTGGATATGTGTTGATTGAGATTAGAGATTGATAGAATGCATCTTGAATATGTCGTTTCAGATTGATATTGACAGATTCGACAACGAGACTTCGACTGCTACGAACAACAAGAAAGGTATAATTCATGTTTTGTTTGGGGAAGACACAACTCAAATGAGGTTCAATTTGAGTTTCCCAACCAAATCACATACTAGAATTGTTGTTTATCTTTTGATATGAATTTGAATTGTTTATAGATTTATATTCAAATCTCTTGATAGGATGCTGTCTTGTTTATAGATTTATATTCAAGCCTTTGAGATAGGAGAGTCATTGGCAGACTTGCCAAACTAGATGTTCGGTGGTATCGACGCTTCGGATCAGATTCACTCCGATTGTAAACATTCGATACTGACATGACCGAAGTCTAGGAATAAGACGTACAGTTACCCCGATTGGGAGGGTAGGTGACCGACAGTGACGTCTTATTCACACCG